>NW_026707510.1:277500-301139 GCF_902713425.1 Acipenser ruthenus
AACCATTTAATCTGTATCTCTCCCATAGATTGCTAGAGATATATATAACTATATAACTCTATATAACTCTAGTTACTAGGGAACACACACACACACACACACACACACTGAGACACACACTGACACACACACTGAGACACACACTGACACACACACTGACACACACACACACACTGAGACACACACTGACACACACACACACACACTGAGACACACACACTGAGACACACACACTGACACACACACACACACTGAGACACACACACACACACTGAGACACACACACTGAGACACACACTGACACACACACACACTCTGAGACACACACACACACTCTGAGACACACAGACACACTCTGAGACACACACACACACTCTGAGACACACACACACACTCTGAGACACACACTGAGACATACACACACACTCTGAGACACACACACACACTCTGAGACACACACTGAGACACACACACACACTCTGAGACACACACACACTCTGAGACACACAGACACACTCTGAGACACACACACACACTCTGAGACACACACACACACTCTGAGACACACACACACACTCTGAGACACACAGACACACTCTGAGACACACACACACACTCTGAGACACACACACACACTCTGAGACACACACACACACACACTCTGAGACACACACTGAGACACACACACACACTCTGAGACACACACACACACACACACACACACGTTTCAGCAAGAATACCCCACGAACACGCTGCCCCCTAGTGGATAACAGAAACACCGCATTGGTCCGATGTGCAGTTTTTTAATTATTATTATTATTATTGTCTCGTTTCTAAAGACCATTTTACTTGATCTACTAAGAAATATGTCAGAGTAATAAAAAATATATTAATATATAATAACAATGAAAAAACTAAACCATTCACGAACACAAAAGGCCAAAAGAAATCACACAGTATTTAATGGCAAACATCTCCACTAGAAGTCTTTCTCAGCGTCTTCAGTGTAAATTCAATGGCAAACGTTTCCACTAGAAGTCTTTCTCAGCGTCTTCAGTGTAAATTCAACGGCAAACGTTTCCACTAGAAGTCTTTCTCAGCGTCTTCAGTGTGAATTCAATGACAAACGTTTCCACTAGAAGTCTCTCTCAACGTCTTCAGTGTGAATTCAATGACACACGTTTTTTCTATACATCAACACAGACACTATTCATTATATATTTCCATTTTATTGTCATCTGCAAAAAACACATTTGAAAAAGATTCGTCTGGGATAAAAAAAACCCGCAGTGAATATGAAACGACGTGTGTTTATATTTAAAAAATACAGCTTTACAAAAATCAAAACGAATTACAAAATTCAATACATATCCATAGTATAAAATATTATTTAAAAATAAATACATTTTCAAATGTAATCTAAAATATAATAATAATAATAATAATAATAATAATAATAATAATAATAATAATAATAATAATAATAATAATAATAATGTTATTTGTGTCAATAATTTACGGTCCTGTCATTTAGTGTTCTGGGACAGCACAGTGATAGGGAATCTCTTCATTCTGCAGAGTGGTGTAGAGAGAGGAGAGAGAGAGGAGAGAGAGGAGAGGAGAGAGAGGAGAGAGAGGAGAGAGGAGAGAGGAGAGAGAGAGATGAGAGAGAGAGAGAAAGAAGGATGAAAGGAAAGAGGAGACGAGGGAACAGGAGAGCAGAAGACGGAGAGAGGGAGCGAGGGAGAAACAGGTTATTTAAATAATAATAATAATAACAATTATGATGATGATGATGGGGATGGGGCAGCAGTGTGGAGTAGTGGTTAGGGGCTCTGGACTCTTGACCGGAGGGTCGTGGGTTCAATCCCAGGTGGGGGACACTGCTGCTGTACCCTTGAGCAAGGTACTTTACCTAGATTGCTCCAGTAAAAACCCAACTGTATAAATGGGGAATTGTATGTAAAAATAATGTGATATCTTGTAACAATTGTGAGTCGCCCTGGATAAGGGCGTCTCCTAACAAATAAATAATAATAATAAATAACGATGACAACGATGATGATGATGATGATGATGATGATGATGATGATGATGATGATGATGATGATGATGATGATGATGATGACGACGATGATGATGACGATGATGATGATGATGATGATGATGATGATGATGATGATGACGATGATGATGATGACGATGATGATGATGACGATGATGATGATGATGATGATGATGATGATGATGATGATGATGATGATGACGATGATGATGATGACGATGATGATGATGATGACGATGATGATGATGATGATGATGATGATGATGATGACGACAATGACGATGACGATGCTGCAACACCTCTCTGGAGCTGAAGATTTCAGATCTCAGATCTCAGAGCTCCCCGGTTCTCGCTGTCAGCACACTTCCTCCTCGAACACTCTCAGGTCCCGGGACAGTGCGTCCAGCAGGGCGAGGGTGTGTCTGAATCGCTCCCACTCTAAGGTGGGCAGCGAGGCTGTGAAGCACGCTCTGGATCCTGTGAGACCAGCCTGAGGAAGAACAGGAAACAGCGTCAGGCCTGACTCGAGACTGCGTGGAAGCGACGCGGCGCTCGGACACTACCTCAGATTTCAAAATTAAAATCCATGTTTTGCTACAACTATGTGTTTCTTTCGAAAGTGCAGGTTTGATATATATAACTGTATATTATAGATAAATATGTATAACTGCATAATATGTCTCTCCCCTCTCTCCTCTATCCTCTCTCCCTTCTCCCCTCTCTCTTTCTCCTCTCCCCTCTCCCTTCTCTCTCTCTCTCCTCTCTCCTCTCCCCTCTCCTCTCTCCTCTCTCTCTCCTCTCCCCCCTCTCCTCTCTCCTATCCTCTCTCCCCTCTCTCCTCTCCTCTCATCCCCCCCTCTCCTCTCTCCCTCCCCTCTCCCCTCTCCTCTCTCCTCTCTTCCTCTCTCCTCTCCCCTCTCTGTCCTCTCTCCTCTCTCTCCTCTCTCTCCCCTCTCTCTCCTCTCTCTCCTCTCTCTCCTCTCTCCTCTCTCCTCTCTCCTCTCCCCTCTCTGTCCTCTCTCCTCTCTCTCCTCTCTCTCCCCTCTCTCTCCTCTCTCTCCTCTCCTCTCTCCCCTCTCCTCTCCCCCCTCTTTCTCTCCTCTCTCCCCTCTCCTCTCCCCCTCTTTCTCTCCTCTCTCCCCTCTCCTCTCTCCTCTCTCCCCTCTCCTCTCTCCTCTCTCTCTCCCCCTCTCCTTTCCTCTCCCCCTCTCCTCTCTCTCCTCTCTCCTCTTTCCTCTCTCCTCTCTCTCCTCTTTCCTCTCTCCTCTCTCTCCTCTCTCCTCTCTCTCCTCTCTCTCCCCTCTCTCCCCTCTCTCTCCTCTCCTCTCTCTCCTCTCTCTCCTCTCTCTCCTCTCACCATCTTTCTCAGCGACTCTTTGAACAGATTCATTTGCTCCAGCGCTCTTGTGGGGTCCTGTTCTTTCCTGTCTCGGATGTATTCCTCCAGACAGCTCACGTACTGACAGAAACGTTCCTCCTTATTGTCCTGCAAGAGAAACGGGACGAATGAAAGAACGAATCCGCGGGGAAACAGGGAGCCTCCGACAGAAATGAACTCCCAGTGCCAGCTCCAGCGGTCAGTGTTAACAGCAAGGCTGCTGTGGTCATTCTTACCAGATCTTTCCTCCAGTCGTTTGGATTGTCTTTCACACAGATCAGCTCCAATCCTTGTGTCTCTACTGAGCCGTACTGAATAAACAAAGAAACACACAAACACTGAAACATGAAACACTGAAACAATTCACATTGAAACATTGAAACACTGAAACATTTCAAATCCCAAATTATAATTTAATTGTTTTCATTTTTTTTTTTTTAAATTAAGCAATGATTCCTGGTAGAGTATTGTAAAGACGTTGCAATGGGAAGTCAGTTTTTAATTGGGTCTGATCAGTGCATTGAAATGGAGAGAGAGAGAGGAGAGAGAGGAGAGGAGAGAGGAGGAGAGAGGAGAGAAAGAGGAGAGAGGAGGAGAGAGGAGAGGAGAGGAGAGAGGAGAGAAAGAGGAGAGGAGGAGAGAGGAGAGGAGAGGAGAGAGGAGAGAAAGAGAGGGAGAGGAGAGAGGAGGAGAGAGGAGAGAAAGAGGAGAGAGGAGGAGAGAGGAGAGGAGAGGAGAGAGGAGAGAAAGAGAGGGAGAGGAGAGAGGAGAAAGGAGAGGAGAGAAGAGAGAGAGGAGAGAGGAGAGAGAGGAGAGAGGGGAGGGGAGGAGGGGGGAGAGGAGGAGAGGGGAGAGAGAGGAGAGAGGAGAGAGGAGAGAGGAGAGAGGAGAGGGGAGATTAGAGGAGAGAGGAGACAGGAGAGAGAGGAGGGGAGAGGAGAGAGGAGAGGAGAGAGAGAGAGGAGAGAGGGGAGAGGAGAGGAGAGAGGAGAGGAGAGAGGAGAGGAGAGAGGAGACATGACAAGGAACGGAGGGAGAGAGGGGGAAAAGAAGGGGGGTAGAAAGGGAGAAGAAGATGGGGAGAGAGAGAGAGAGACTGTCTGTATATTTGAGTTGGTTATGCCATGTATGTGCTTTGGCAACACAATTATTTTTATTGTCATGCCAATAAAGCCAATTTGAATTTGAATTTGAATTTGACAGGTGGAGGAGAAGGGAGTGGGAGAGAGGAAGAGAGGGAGAGAAAGAAGGATGAAAGGAAAGAGGAGACGAGGGAACAGGGGAGCGAGGGAGAAACAGGTTATTTAAATAATAATAATAATAACAATTATGATGATGATGATGATGATGATGATGACGACGATGATGAATATTATTAGCATTATCACTGCGATTGATTGTGAGGCTGCACCTTAGTGGTAATTGATTTTCGGAGTGTGTCCAATTCCTTAATCGCCAGGCGGGCGTTTCCTGCAGCGTTCAATTCCTCCTCCCCGCAGCCTGACCCCAGAGACTTGGTACTGGAGCCTTGAACCCAGAACAGGAGCACAGACACAACATAGCTCCAGCACTCTGCATCAGAGAGAGAGAAGGGAGTTTAAAGATGGTCAGCGCTCCTTTAACGGGAGGGGCCGGTGATCATGTTAATAAAGCTAATAAGAGGTGAGAGAATGGATTTTAAAGATGGTCAGCGCTCCTTTAAAGGGAGGGGTCAGTGATCATGTTAATAAAGCTAATAAGAGGTGAGAGAATGGATTTTAAAGATGGTCAGCGCTCCTTTAAAGGGAGGGGCCGGTGATCATGTTAATAAAGCTAATAAGAGGTGAGAGAATGGATTTTAAAGATGGTCAGCGCTCCTTTAAAGGGAGGGGCCGGTGATCATGTTAATAAAGCTAATAAGAGGTGAGAGAATGGATTTTAAAGATGGTCAGCGCTCCTTTAAAGAGAGGAGGGACCAGCGATCATTTTAATAAAGCTAATAAGAGGTGAGAGAATATTAGTTTACATCCCCTATCGCCTTTCCCAGCTCCCAAATGCATTCCTATATTCTAATAGATATTCTGATGCTCACCCATCTTCATTGTGGTCAACGGGAGAAGCGATAGACTTGGTCCAAAGTGGGTTCTGTTGTCAGATGAAGGCAGTTCACAAAGTAAAGTATTGTCTCCATTCACAAGCACTTCTATATATACGCTGTGGAGCGTCCTATAGCTGTGATGACGCGCTCCCATTATGCAGAAATAAAGCAAGTTTCTACACTTGCTTGGTGTGTCTGCAGGAACCGGATTTCTAGGTAAAAAACTTCGGTCCGTGGAATGTATGACACGACTGTTACTGCCAACCATTCCTAGGGGATTCTGCAATCAATTCACTCATCAGAAACATCGCCCGCACAGACAGGTCTGGTAAAGCATAGGGAAACATTGTAAAGCACAGAGAGGTGTGGTAAAGCATAGGGAAACATTGTAAAGCACAGAGAGGTCTGGTAAAGCATAGGGGAAGCATTGTAAAGCACAGAGAGGTGTGGTAAAGCATAGGGAAGCATTGTAAAGCACAGAGAGGTCTGGTAAAGCATAGAGAAGCATTGTAAAGCACAGAGAGGTCTGGTAAAGCATAGGGAAGCATTGTAAAGCACAGAGAGGTGTGGTAAAGCATAGGGAAGCATTGTAAAGCACAGAGAGGTCTGGTAAAGCATAGGGAAGCATTGTAAAGCACAGAGAGGTGTGGTAAAGCATAGGGAAGCATTGTAAAGCACAGAGAGGTCTGGTAAAGCATAGGGAAGCATTGTAAAGCACAGAGAGGTCTGGTAAAGCATAGGGAAGCATTGTAAAGCACAGAGAGGTCTGGTAAAGCATAGGGAAGCATTGTAAAGCACAGAGAGGTCTGGTAAAGCATAGGGAAGCAGTGTAAAGCACAGAGAGGTCTGGTAAAGCATAGGGAAGCATTGTAAAGCACAGAGGGACATGGTAAAGCATTGTAAAGCACAGCAAAGTGTCATAAAGCTCAGGGAACGCTCAGTTGTGAGTGTATGTTCTTTGTAAAAGGACGTTTCAAATCTTAGGAGACTGCCTTCCTTCCCCTCTTGCAATGCCCTAGATCTGCTTCAAAGGACTAAGTATGAGCAAAAAGGGTGCTGATTTGTATCTGTTAACCTTCTCTCCTGTGCCTCAGTCTTTCGTTGCACGTGGCTTCCCCCAGTTTCACCCCACAAAAATGCAGCAACGCCACAGCCAACTGTAATGTAAACACAGCGAATCATTAAACGTTTTTTGCTCTTGTGACTTTTTTTCATCTGCAACTGGACTGTGACATTACAGGGCCTTATCGAGCGCTACGTTCAAAACTTTCAAGACTGGTTTGGATACTGGTTTGATTCTGGACGCTGTCTTGCGGTTTTTTGTTTTTGTTTAAAATCTTTTTCTAAATTGCATTGTCTTTGAGGTTTTCCAGGGCTCTGTGCACGGGGAACATTTAGAATGTGCCGTTGGGTCGTTTGACAGACCGCTTCTGTTCTGGGGTCTGTTCTGGGGTTTGAGTTCTGGGCTCTGAGTTCTGGGCTCTGAGTTCTGGGCTCTGAGTTCTGGGGTCTGTTCTGGGGTTTGAGTTCTGGGGTCTGTTCTGGGGTTTGAGTTCTGGGCTCTGTTCTGGGCTCTGAGTTCTGGGGTCTGTTCTGGGGTTTGAGCTCTCGGGTTTGAGTTCTGGGCTCTGAGTTCTGGGCTCTGTTCTGGGCTCTGAGTTCTGGGGTCTGTTCTGGGGTTTGAGCTCTGGGCTCTGAGTTCTGGGCTTTGAGTTCTGGGGTCTGTTCTGGGCTCTGAGTTCTAGGGTCTGTTCTGGGGTTTAAGTTCTGGGGTCTGTTCTGGGCTCTGAGTTCTGGGGTCTGTTCTGGGCTCTGAGTTCTGGGGTCTGTTCTGGGCTCTGAGTTCTGGGCTCTGTTCTGGGGTTTGAGTTCTGGGCTTTGAGTTCTGGGGTCTGTTCTGGGCTCTGAGTTCTGGGGTCTGTTCTGGGCTCTGAGTTCTGGAGTCTGTTCTGGGGTTTGAGTTCTGGGCTTTGAGTTCTGGGGTCTGTTCTGGGCTCTGAGTTCTGGGGTCTGTTCTGGGCTCTGAGTTCTGGGGTCTGTTCTGGGGTTTGAGTTCTGGGCTTTGAGTTCTGGGGTCTGTTCTGGGCTCTGAGTTCTGGGGTCTGTTCTGGGCTCTGAGTTCTGGGGTCTGTTCTGGGGTTTGAGTTCTGGGCTCTGAGTTCTGGGGTCTGTTCTGGGGTTTGAGTTCTGGGCTCTGAGTTCTGGGATCTGTCCTGGGGTCTGAGTCCTGGGGTGAGGGGGGAGGGAGTCCGCTCTGTGGAAGAGCACAGCCTCGCGATGTCGTTCACAGTCCTGAGGCAAAGTGAGATTTCTTTCCTGCCTGGGGAAAACACCTTGAGAGAGATTCGAACGTGACATTTCGAAATCTATCAGGAAATGCTTGTGACTATTATGGCTTCAGGTAGACTTATCATTTTGGAGTTTCTTTGATTGCATTACAGTTTTGTCTCAATCCTAAAATTTTAGGTGACACTAAACGTTTGTCCATAGCTGTATACACACGAGACACACACACACTGAGACACACACACTGAGACACTGAGACACACACACACTGAGACACACACACACTGAGACACACACACTGAGACACACACACTGAGACACACACTGACACACTGAGACACACACTGAGACACACACTGACACACTGAGACACACACTGACACACTGAGACACACACACACTGAGACACACACTGACACACACATACACTGAGACACACACACACTGAGACACACACTGACACACTGAGACACACACACTGAGACACACACTGACACACTGAGACACACACACTGACACACTGAGACACACACACACACACACTGAGACACACACTGACACACTGAGACACACACACACTGAGACACTGAGACACACACACACACACTGAGACACACACTGACACACTGAGACACACACATTGAGACACACTGAGACACACACTGACACACTGAGACACACACACAGACAAACACTGAGACACACTGAGACACTGAGACACACACAGACACACACACACTCAGAGACACACACACACACACACTGAGGAGGCACGTAAGCTTAGTGACGTCGCGTGTAGCACGCTGACTCAGCGGCCGTTCTCTGAACTCCGGATCCGATTACCGCTAAACAAGGAAACTGCAGCGGCCCCGAGGCTACAGAAAACCGGAGTTCACTGAAAAATAACTCGGGAGCCTCTTCAGTAGCGACATGCCTACAAGCCCGGGAATGCTGCGTCATCTATTATTTTTTTTTTTTTTTTTTGTATTACTGAAAATCGGAAGCTGGAAGTAACTATCTATTATTATTATTATTATTATTATTATTATTATTATTATTATTATTATTATTATTTATTTCTTAGCAGACGACCTTATCCAGGGCGACTTACAACTGTTACAAGATATCACATTATTTTTTACATACAATTCCCCATTTATACAGTTGGGTTTTTACTGGAGCAATCTAGGTAAAGTACCTTGCTCAAGGGTACAGCAGCAGTGTCCCCCCCACCTGGGATTGAACCCACGACCCTCCGGTCAAGAGTCTAGTGCCCTAACCACTACTCCACACCCCCCTCCCCGTTAAAATTATTATTAGTTTATTTAGCAGACGCCTTTATCCAAGGCGACTTACAGAGACTAGGGTGTGTGAACTATGCATCAGCTGCAGAGTCACTTACAACTACGTCTCACCCGAAAGACGGAGCACAAGGAGGTGAAGTGACTTGCTCAGGGTCACACAATGAGTCAGTGGCTGAGGTGGGATTTGAACCGGGGACCTCCTGGTTACAAGCCCGTTTCTTTAACCACTGGACCACACAGCCTAAGTGTATGTGTTTGTATGTATATGTGTATATAGACCATGTACTTATCTATATTATATATATGTGTGTGTGTCTATATGTATATACGGTTGTGTGTGTGTATGTATACATGTTTGTGCATGTTTGTGTGTGTGTCTGTCTGTGTGTGTGTGTGTGTGTGTGTGTGTGTGTGTGTGTGTGTGTAAACCATGTACTTATCTGAGGAATGTCTGTACCAAGTTCCACAGAACAAAACACATATCGCTAGGAAGCCATGATTTTAAATACTTTAATTTTTTAACACAAGAACTCTTAATAAATAATATACCTTGTAAATTACATTCTACATCATCGTCATCATCATCATCATAATAATAATAATAATAATAATTATTTCACATTTCTATACTCTATATATATATAAGTAAAGAAACTTCTCAGTTTTCATGCCTCATTTTCATCATCACTATAATAATAATAATAATAATAATAATAATAATAATAATAATTCGTTCACACACACTGACACGAGTGTGGAGAGCCTCTTCTCAAAGCACTGCGAGTCATTATCAGACAGTCAGATTATTCCCTGCACCCCCCCATCCCCCCCCCCAGGGGCTTGCTTCTGATAACTGGATCTTGCAATAAAGACGTGACGTTGCTGGTCAGGACGCAGACACGTGTCTGCCTGTGACGTCGCGTGTAGCACGCTGACTCAGCGGCCGTTCTCTGAACTCCGGATCCGATTACCGCTAAACGAGGAAACTGCAGCGGCCCCGAGGCTACAGAAAACCGGAGTTCACTGAAAAATAACTCGGGAGCCTCTTCAGTAGCGACATGCCTACAAGCCCGGGAATGCTGCGTCATCGATTTTTTTTTTTTTTTGGTATTACTGAAAATCGGATGCTGGAAGTAACTATCTATGTATCTGTCTGTCTGTCTGTCTGTCTATATAGAATGAACTCCCTCAGCTTCATAGAGTCCAATGAAAGCTGCTGAATAATGTTCCCTTGTTAACATATTGAATTCCACCCCCTCTATATAGAATGAACTCCCTCAGCTTCATAGAGTCCAATGAAAGCTGCTGAATAATGTTCCCTTGTTAACATATTGAATTCCACCCCCTCTATATAGAATGAACTCCCTCAGCTTCATAGAGTCCAATGAAAGCTGCTGAATAATGTTCCCTTGTTAACATATTGAATTACACACCCTCTATATAGAATGAACTCCCTCAGCTTCATAGAGTCCAGTGAAAGCTGCTGAATAATGTTCCCTTGTTAACATATTGAATTCCACCCCCTCTATATAGAATGAACTCCCTCAGCTTCATAGAGTCCAATGAAAGCTGCTGAATAATGTTCCCTTGTTAACATATTGAATTCCACCCCCTCTATATAGAATGAACTCCCTCAGCTTCATAGAGTCCAATGAAAGCTGCTGAATAATGTTCCCTTGTTAACATATTGAATTCCACCCCCTCTATATAGAATGAACTCCCTCAGCTTCATAGAGTCCAATGAAAGCTGCTGAATAATGTTCCCTTGTTAACATATTGAATTCCACCCCCTCTATATAGAATGAACTCCCTCAGCTTCACAGAGTCCAATGAAAGCTGCTGAATAATGTTCCCTTGTTAACATATTGAATTCCACCCCCTCTATATAGAATGAACTCCCTCAGCTTCATAGAGTCCAATGAAAGCTGCTGAATAATGTTCCCTTGTTAACATATTGAATTCCACCCCCTCTATATAGAATGAACTCCCTCAGCTTCATAGAGTCCAATGAAAGCTGCTGAATAATGTTCCCTTGTTAACATATTGAATTCCACACCCTCTATATAGAATGAACTCCCTCAGCTTCATAGAGTCCAATGAAAGCTGCTGAATAATGTTCCCTTGTTAACATATTGAATTCCACCCCCTCTATATAGAATGAACTCCCTCAGCTTCATAGAGTCCAATGAAAGCTGCTGAATAATGTTCCCTTGTTAACATATTGAATTCCACCCCCTCTATATAGAGTGAACGCCCTCAGCTTCATAGAGTCCAATGAAAGCTGCTGAATAATGTTCCCTTGTTAACATATTGAATCGTCATCATCATCATCATCATCATCATCATCATAATAATAATAATAATAATAATAATGATAATAATAATATTAATAATAATAATATCGTTCACATTTCTATACTTATATATATATATATATATAAAGTAAAGAAACTTCTCAGTTTTCATGCCTTATTCTCAGGAAATGTGTTACACCTGAAAGCCTGTCAGTCAATACCAGAAGCAGCAGGCAGCTGATTGGTTAGAAGGGGTTGCCCCTGTAGGGACGAATTCTGGAGGTTCACCTAACCCCAAACAATTCAATCCGAGGCGCGTTGAGTTAGATCAAGTCTATTTATATGAAGGTTCACACACAGATGTTACAGAGCGCTCCGGAGACCCACTCAACCGGCACTTTATCAGTACAAGGAAGAATGCGATCTGCCTGAATTCCCTTTTACATCAGTCTATAGCATTCTCTATTCGAAACATTGCATCAATAATATTCTAACACACAGCAGTTCATTCAGTCTTGTACCAATCACCTTGCAGCCCACGTCTGTAACTCTTAGCTTCTCTTTTCAACCCTATATCGAGAAAAACAACCACATGTGGTCATACCACCAAATGGTGAAGCAGTTAAAACTGGTCCCGCTGTCCTACAATCCATTCCCCACCCATCCTTACACCACCTCACCCCAATTATTATCTATATGAGGGGCTCAAAACTTAGCCAAGTGCATGAGTTCGCTTACAACTTAATATAAATGATTCCGTCAGCCCCGAAGCCAAGTCACTCTCCGAAAGGACAACGAGAGAGCGAGATGCTGTCTGAAAGCAGCGCAGCTCCGGGGGCGGACAGAGACGCGCCAGTGGCTTTAAAACCGAAAATCAAAATACATGTTTGCTTTTAAAAAAATAAATAAATAAAACAAAGTGGTTTTTTTTCAAGCTCCACGCTCGAGAGCCGTGTGGGCGAATGGGCGGAAGTGAGCGGCGGCCGGTAAGAGTGATGGGATGACAGGTTTATCAAACGCCGGCTGTTTTCCAATTCTTTGAAAAAGTCCCGAGGGGGCAAACTTCGACTGAACTTTAGTCTAGGGACACCCACGTAATATCATATATCGCTTTCTTTCTCTCTTTCTCTCTCTCTCTCTCTCTCTCTCTCTCTCTCTCTCTCTCTCTCTCTCTCTCTCTCTCTCTCTCTCTCTCTCTCTCTCTCTCTCTTTTCAACTCATCTGATGTTTGATCAAAACCGTTTTCTATTCGGGGATATTTAGAGAGCGAGTCGTCTGAGTGAAGTTATCCGACAACAGAACTCTGCGTCCCGTCCCCAGTCACGATGCTTTCCTAAAAAAGGAGCCACTGTGTGTGTGTGTGTGTGTGACCCTGAGCAAGTCACTGAACCTCCTTGTGCTCCGTCCTTCAGGATGAGACGTCAAACAAACGAGCTCCTATTGGAAGTGACTCTGCAGCAGCCACTGACTCCCTGTGTGTGTGTGTGTGACCCTGAGCAAGTCACTGAACCTCCTTGTGCTCCGTCCTTCAGGATGAGACGTCAAACAAACGAGGGTGTGGAATTCAATATGTTAACAAGGGAACATTATTCAGCAGTTTTCATTGGACTCTATGAAGCTGAGGGAGTTCATTCTATATAGAGGGGTTGGAATTCAATATGTTAACAAGGGAACATTATTCAGCAGCTTTCATTGGACTCTATGAAGCTGAGGGAGTTCATTCTATATAGAGGGTGTGGAATTCAATATGTTAACAAGGGAACATTATTCAGCAGCTTTCATTGGACTCTAGGAAGCTGAGGGAGTTCATTGTAGAGGGGGGTGATGATGCTAAACTTTTGGCTCTGACTGAATATATATCACTAAAAAAAGTATACAGAAATAACTCAATACGAATATCATATCATGCATTTTTTTCAGCAGCAGGGTCATGTACAAACAGCTAAGCCAGGGGCGTTCTGTATATATATATCTATATTCCATATATAAACTGCTTTTGAAAGAACTCTTTTTGATTGTGGATGTGAGATCAGAGGTCAGAGGTCAGATGAACACGTGACGTAGTCGCATTCTAAATAGAAGCTTCCATCGCCTTTCTTTTCCTGTATGAGTGTATCTTAGTCTATCTTAGTGGTTAAACAGTAATATATACATACAGAACCTTCAAATGTGTTTGAGGGGCAACATTATTATTATTATTATTATTATTATTATTATTATTATTATTATTATTATTATTATTATTATCATTATTATTATTATTATTATTATTATTATTATTATTATTATTATTATTATTATTATTATAAGTAGTGGTATTGTTATTAGTAGTAGTTCTATTATTTAAATCTTATTCATATTATAAAACTGTGTGTAGATTTCCATCATATTTTTCTCTCTCATTATAAAAGCTTCCCACAGTAAAAGCACAGCAAAGTGTAATAAAGCACAGAGAGGTGTGGTAAAGCATAGGGAAGCATTGTAAAGTACAGAGAGGTCTGGTAAAGCATAGGGAAGCATTGTGAAGCACAGAGAGGTCTGGTAAAGCATAGGGAAGCATTGTGAAGCACAGAGAGGTCTGGTAAAGCACAGGGAAGCATTGTAAAGCACAGAGAGGTGTGGTAAAGCATAGGGAAGCATTGTAAAGCACAGAGAGGTCTGGTAAAGCATAGGGAAGCATTGTAAAGCACAGAGAGGTCTGGTAAAGCAAAGGGAAGCATTGTAAAGCACAGAGAGGTCTGGTAAAGCATAGGGAAGCATTGTAAAGTACAGAGAGGTCTGGTAAAGCATAGGGAAGCATTGTGAAGCACAGAGAGGTCTGGTAAAGCATAGGGAAGCATTGCAAAGCACAGAGAGGTCTGGTAAAGCATAGGGAAGCATTGTAAAGCACAGAGAGGTGTGGTAAAGCATAGGGAAGCATTGTAAAGCACAGAGAGGTCTGGTAAAGCATAGGGAAGCATTGTAAAGCACAGAGAGGTCTGGTAAAGCAAAGGGAAGCATTGTAAAGCACAGAGAGGTCTGGTAAAGCATAGGGAAGCATTGTAAAGTACAGAGAGGTGTGGTAAAGCATAGGGAAGCATTGTAAAGCACAGAGAGGTCTGGGAAAGCATAGGGAAGCATTGTAAAGCACAGAGAGGTCAGCTGAAAAAAAAAGTCAGGCAGCTGTGCGTTAGTGCATAGCACAGCACCCCCTGCTGTTCGTTCCTGGTTATCACACCTTCGAAAAAGTGATAATTTATTTATTTATTTATTTCACAGCGACAGAGCTAAAACGCTCTTACAATGACACACTTCCCTTTACTGGGACAGAGGTTTGAGGAAAAGGAAACACGGGTTCAAATACTGCACAGCGTGTGTTCTATCTCTCCTCCCGACACTCCGGAGGTCTCAGCTCCTCGAAGTCCTGTCCGATTTGTCCCGTCAGCCTCTCCAAGTCTGCTAGGGTGCTGCTCCAGGAATGGAAAACTTCGTTATGGGAAACCGAGCCCGGAAACTTCACCTGGACTGGAATGGTCTTCAAGTGCAGTACCAGCATGCTGTCCTGCAGGGGGCGACAAAGACACGCATAAAAAATACAATTGTAACTTCAGAGGAGTCTTATTCAGGTGCAGTACCAGCATGCTGTCCAGAAGGGGGCGACAAAGACACGCATGAAAAATGCAAGGTACATTTTACAATAGTGAGACTACAGAAATATAAGTTTTAAGAGAATCAGATTCAGGTGCAGTACTAGCATGCTGTCCAGCAGGGGGCGACAAAGACACACGACACAAGTTAAACTTTAGTGTAGTCAGACTAGAGGTGCAGTACCAGCATACAGCCCAGCAGAGGGCGACAAAGACACATGAAATACAAGTGAAAGAGAAATCAGATAATTAAAAAATGTGACATTTTTAAATCTAACATGAAATACTGTACTAGTGTTAGGGCTAGTGTTTTTTTGCTCACCAGGACTCTGTATCGCGCCTCCAGGTTCTTCAGGTCCGCTGTGATCCCTCTCACCTCAGACTCTCTCTCTCCAAAAATGTCTTTCAGTTTCCTTGCCTCCGAGAGTCCCATCAGCCAGGCTGTGTGACTGAGATACTGGAGCAGAACTGAGAATCTGTGAGACACTGAGACCTGGGAGAGAGGGGAAGAGAGGAGTGAGGAGAGAGGAGAGAGGGGAGAGGGGAGAGGGGAGAGGGGAGAGGGGAGAGAGGGGAGAGGGGAGAGGAGAGGGGAGAGGAGAGAGGAGAGGGGAGAGAGGAGAGGAGTGGGGAGAGAGGAGAGGAGAGGAGGAGAGAGGAGAGAGGGGAGAGGAGAGAGAACAGGAGTGTATAGAAGGTGAACTCACTCTGTTCCTGTCCCACAGTGCTGTTACGTTGGGCTGGGAGGGCAGTCTTGACAGGAGCCCTGAACCCCACGTTGTTTTCTGAAACAGAGAAAATATTACTCATTATGAATATATACTGAATAATATATACAGCACTAGACCCTGATATTGATGCAATCCAGCCCTCTGAAATGTCTTTATAATATACAGCGCTAGACCCTGATATTGATGCGATCCAGCCCTCTGAAATGTCTTTATAATATACAGCACTAGACCCTGATATTGATGCGATCCAGCCCTCTGAAATGTCTTTATAATATACAGCACTAGACCCTGATATTGATGCGATCCAGCCCTCTGAAATGTCTTTATAATATATAGCGCTAGACCCTGATATTGATGCGATCCAGCCCTCTGAAATGTCTTTATAATATACAGCGCTAGACCCTGATATTGATGCGATCCAGCCCTCTGAAATGTCTTTATAATATACAGCGCTAGACCCTGATATTGATGCGATCCAGCCCTCTGAAATGTCTTTATAATATACAGCACTAGACCCTGATATTGATGCGATCCAGCCCTCTGAAATGTCTTTATAATATACAGCACTAGACCCTGATATTGATGCGATCCAGCCCTCTGAAATGTCTTTATAATATACAGCACTAGACCCTGATATTGATGCGATCCAGCCCTCTGAAATGTCTTTATAATATATAGCGCTAGACCCTGATATTGATGCGATCCAGCCCTCTGAAATGTCTTTATAATATACAGCGCTAGACCCTGATATTGATGCGATCCAGCCCTCTGAAATGTCTTTATAATATACAGCACTAGACCCTGATATTGATGCGATCCAGCTCTCTGAAATGTCTTTATAATAGACAGCACTAGACCCTGATATTGATGCGATCCAGCCCTCTGAAATGTGTTTATAATATACAGCACTAGACCCTGATATTGATGCGATCCAGCCCTCTGAAATGTGTTTATAATACACAGTTGAAACCGAGTCTATTGGCTTCCCAGGGATCTCTCAGAACTACATTTCCCATCATCCTCCTGCTCGCTGGTAAATCCATCTCGTTACATATGTGAGCAGGAGGATGATGGGAAATGTAGTCCGGAAGCCATCTTTGAGGCAGTGGAATGTAATTTAAAAGTTTTAAAAAGTGGTCAAAATGTTTAAAAAAATAAATAAATAAATAAAACACACGCCTTACGTTAACAGTAGCAACACACAGGAACATAAACAAAAAAATTAAAATACTTTTGAAGGAGCATTTTTAAGGAGTTTTGCAGAAATTGTCGAAATAAATAATTGTCGACTTTTCTTGGCTCCTCCACAAAGGCTACGAATGATTTTTATTTCCCTAAAATCCGTTGTTTTAGAGAAACTTTCCATTGGGGTATGTAAACTTAAAAACAAAACATAACTATAAGCACGCGCTCTCTCTCTCTCTCTCTCTCGTAATTACAATTTATCAAAATTGATTACCAAAAAAAAAATAAAAAATACAACGAAAACTGTTTATGCCTGGTTGACCTGGAAAAAAAAAAATTGTTTTTCGGATTCTGTCATGTTGGGTTAAGATTTGGGGCCACTTTGAAAAAATCGCGTCAAGATTAATTTTTTTTATAAAAAGTTCAGTTTCCGGTCCCGCGTTTTTAATTCTTAAAGAGAAATTCTGCTTTAATTCATAATCTCCTGTCGTTAATTTACTCCAGTCGTCCTTTCTTTATAAGGAAACCCTCGATATAATGAATAAAAGGCCTGAACTGCGACAGGGGAGTTACAGCGAGAGTGTGAGAGAGATTATATATAGAGAGAGAGAGAGAGATTATATCTAACATTGTGTAAATCTTTGATGCTGTAATTATTCATAATTCCATGCTGTATTCATTTCATTTTTGATATTTTGTTTTCACAGAACCAGTATGTCACATCTCACCAGTATAAACGGCTTACTTGTTAAGACAGGCTGCTGAATGGAGATCAAATAGCGAGTCTTTGAGTCGGAGTATTTGCATACAGTGTTGAATTAGTTTCTGTGTGTGCGTGCGTGTGACAAAATGATATCTCCAAAAAAAAACTCTACCAGAAGCCAAAATTGTAGTACAGCATTATTTCATGTTAGATTTCGAAATGTCGCATTTTTCAGCTTGTCAGTTTTTGGTTAAGTAGATGGAAAACTACAAAGCGCTGTTGTCTTCAAATGAATCAGTCACAAAGGTAGATAGATAGATAGAGACAGACAGACAGACAGACAGAAACACAGACAGACAGACAGACATAAACACAGACAGACAAACAGACAGACAGACAGACATAAACACAGACAGACACACACACAGACAAACAGACACACACACAGGCAGACAAACAGACACACAGACAGATAGACAGACAAACAGACAGACAGACACACGCAGACAAACAGAAACACAGACAGACAGACAGACATAAACACAGACAGACAGACAGACACACACACAGGCAGACAAACAGACACACAGACAGACACACAGAGACACACAGACAGACAGAAACACAGACAGACAGACAGACATAAACACAGACAGACAGACACACAGACAGACAGACATAAACACAGACAGACAGAAACACAGACAGACAGACACACAGACAGACAAACAGACAGACACACACACAGACAGACAGACAGATAGACAGACAGACAGACAGACAGACACACAGACAGACACACACACAGACAGACACACAGACACACACACAGGCAGACAAACAGACACACAGACAGACACACAGAGACACACACAGACAGACAGAAACACAGACAGACAGACAGACATAAACACAGACAGACAGACACACAGACAGACAGACATAAACACAGACAGACAGAAACACAGACAGACAGACACACAGACAGACAAACAGACAGACACACACACAGACAGACAGACAGATAGACAGACAGACAGACAGACAGACACACAGACAGACACACACACAGACAGACACACAGACACACACACAGGCAGACAAACAGACACACAGACAGACACACAGAGACACACACAGACAGACAGAAACACAGACAGACAGACAGACATAAACACAGACAGACAGACACACAGACAGACAGACAGAAACACAGACAGACATAAACACAGACAGACAGAAACACAGACAGACAGACAGAAACACAGACAGACAGACACACAGACAGACACACACACAGACAGACAGACAGATAGACAGACAGACAGACAGACAGACACACGGACAGACACACACACAGACAGACAGACAGACAGATAGACAGACAGACACACAGACACACACACAGACAGACAGACACACAGACAGACAAACAGACAGACACACACACAGACAGACAGACAGATAGACAGACAGACAGACACACAGACAGACAGACACACAGACAGACAAACAGACAGACAGACAGATAGACAGACAGACAGACAGACAGACAGACAGACAGACACACAGACAGACACACACACAGACAGACAGATAGACAGACACACAGTGGCAGGGTGAGAGCGGATTGTTGTTACTCACGATCTGTTGCTGCAGGCCCCGGATCCTGGCCTGCACCAGAGACACCGCGTTGCTGTTCCTGTCGTGTTCTGCGCAGTGGGGCGAGACGGAGCGGTCGTGCCTCGTCCAGACCAGCAGGGGGCGCCCCTCGCTCAGCCCAGGCAGTGTGGACAGCTGCAGAATCATGAGCCACTCCAGCCAGCGAACCCCTGGTCAAACAAACAGCACCCGTTACATTGAACCAGTATCCAGAGCTTCCCTATGCTTTACCCGACCTCTCTGTGCTTTACAATGCTTCCCTATGCTTTACCAGACCTCTCTGTGCTTTACAATGCTTCCCTATGCTTTATCAGACCTCTCTGTGCTTTACAATGCTTCCCTATGCTTTACCAGACCTGTCTGTGCTTTACAATGCTTCCCTATGCTTTACCAGACCTCTCTGTGCTTTACAATGCTTCCCTATGCTTTACCAGACCTCTCTGTGCTTTATTACACTTTGCTGTGTTTTTTACTATGGGAAAACTTTGACAGAAGTCTTTCTCAGCGTCTTCAGTGTAAATTCAATGGCAAACGTTTCCACTAGAAGTCTTTCTCAGCGTCTTCAGTGTAAATTCAATGGCAAACGTTTCCACTAGAAGTCTTTCTCAGCGTCTTCAGTGTAAATTCAATGGCAAACGTTTCCACTAGAAGTCTTTCTCAACGTCTTCAGTGTAAATTCAATGGCAAACTTTTTGACTTGTACATTAACTATACATCAACACATTTTATATATATATAGACACTATACATTATATTTAAACATTTACTACATTAACTTTGGCAACACTTTTATGATGTGTCAAGCTGATAAATAACTAGATAGAGGAGAGAGAGAGGAGGAGAGAGGGGTGGAGAGGAGTGAGAGAGGGAGGAGTGGAGAGGAGGGCTTGTGGTGAATGTTGGTACAAGTCTTGACTCATCCCAGTGCGACTATATTCAAATCAGCTGGCAGAGATGAAAACTGTGAGTAAACAGAAACAAAACACAGTGACAGCAGCGCAGTGTAATGAAACACAGC
This sequence comes from Acipenser ruthenus, assembly GCF_902713425.1. Taxonomy (NCBI): domain Eukaryota; kingdom Metazoa; phylum Chordata; class Actinopteri; order Acipenseriformes; family Acipenseridae; genus Acipenser; species Acipenser ruthenus. Next base: position 297,830 of record NW_026707510.1, read on the forward strand.
ATTATAAACCACAGAGTGGTGTGGTAAAGCATAGGGAAGCATTGTAAAGCACAGAGAGGTCTGGTAAAGCATAGGGAAGCATTGTAAAGCACAGAGAGGTGTGGTAAAGCATAGGGAAGCATTGTAAAGCACAGAGAGGTCTGGTAAAGCATAGGGAAGCATTGTAAAGCACAGAGAGGTGTGGTAAAGCATAGGGAAGCATTGTAAAGCACAGTGTGGTCTGGTAAAGCATAGGGAAGCATTGTAAAGCACAGAGAGGTCTGGTAAAGCATAGGGAAGCATTGTAAAGCACAGAGAGTCCGAATCTGTGACGTCATTTCCATTGATTTGCAAGAACAAACTGAGCAATACATGAATGAATAACTTACCGAGATGCATCATACTGCCAGCCAGCCCAGACTGAATCAGAGGAGACAAGTGTAGATACATACCTAAAAACAAGAGGATCTGCACAGAGAGAGAGGGAGGGTGGAGAGAGAGAGAGAGAGAGAGGAGAGAGAAGAGAGGGAGAGGAGAGAGAGAGAGGGGAGAGGAGAGAGGTAGGAGAGAAGAGAAGAGAGAGGAGGAGAGGAGAGAGGAGAGGCGAGAGGAGAGGGGAGAGAGGAGAGGGGAGAGGAGAGAGGAGAGGAGAGAGAGAGGGGGAGAGGAGAGAGAAGAGAGGGAGAGGAGAGAGGAAGGAGGGAAGAGAAGAGAGAGGCGAGAGGAGGGGAGAGGGGAGAGGAGAGGAGGGGGAGAGAGGAGAGAGGGGAGAAGAGAGAGGGGGAGGAGAGAGAGAGACAAAGCTGGCAGTGCAAAGTGTCCCACAGTATCTGTCTCTGTCTGTGTGTGTGTGTTTGTGTGTCTGTCTGTCTGTGTGTGTGTGTGTGTGTCTGAATTCACTGGAAGTCATTGAGTCACTCCCTCTGTATGCCAAGAATGCTGTTTCTCAGGTGCTGTAGAGGAGAGAGGAGGGAGGGGGGAAAGAGGAGAGGGGTGAGAAGAGAGGGGAGAGGGGAGAGAGGAGCAGAGAGAGGAGAGAAGAGAGAAGAGAGAGAGGAAGAGAGAAGAGAGGAGAGAGAGGTGAGAGGAGACAGGAGACAGGAGAGAGGCGATAAAGGAGAGGGGAGAGGAGAGGGGAGAGAGTAAACTAACCCTTATAAAAAAAGTTTTTCACAGTTAGAGCACAGCAAAGTGTAATAAAGCACAGAGAGGTCTGGTAAAGCATAGGGAAGCATTGTAAAGCACAGAGAGGTCTGGTAAAGCATAGGGAAGCATTGTAAAGCACAGAGAGGTGTGGTAAAGCATAGGGAAGCATTGTAAAGCACAGAGAGGTGTGGTAAAGCATAGGGAAGCATTGTAAAGCACAGAGAGGTCTGGTAAAGCATAGGGAAGCATTGTAAAGCACAGAGAGTGACTCGTACGTTATGTGAATTCGTGATCAAAGTGCGAGGTTTTGCAAAATATACCAATACAGAAATAAATAAAACTCGGGTAATTCCGCCCCCTTTCGGAGATATCGCGGAATCGCTTCAGAGTCAACCACGTCTCCGATCTGGATCCTATGACGTAATAGCTTGCTCTAAAAGGATCGGAGCGGATCTTGAGCGCAGTCTCGGTTTAAAATCTGATCCTATTTCGATCTTGCTTCAAACCAAGATCACAGTGGGATGAGAGCTTCACTGAACGCTTTATAAATGGACAAATTAAATGTTTTTTCTTTTAGTTTTGAACAAAGGGATAAACGAAATAATCGAATTCCTCTCAAAACTCAGCTCTGATCTCAATGTGATCCTCCTTTACGGTCGATGGTTGCTAACGAAACTCTAACATATATATGAAAACAACGGAGATGTTTGACAGACACCGTTATAATAAAGGGAACTCTATTTTTTACAATTGCTAAAGTAATCTTTAAAAAAGCACTCTCGACAGAACGTTAACGTCAGAAACTTTTCAAATGTTTGCAGGATTTCAAACTATTTCCCTCAGATTATAAGAACATAAGAACATAATAAAGTTTCCAAACGAGAGGAGGCCCCATTCAGCCCATCTTGCTCGTTTGGTTGTTAGTAGCTTATTGATCCCAGAATCTCATCAAGCAGCTTCTTGAAGGATCCCAGGGTGTCAGCTTCAACAACATTACTGGGGAGTTGGTTCCAGACCCTCACGATTCTCTGTGTAAAAAAGTGCCTCTTATTTTCTGTTCTGAATGCCCCTTTATCTAATCTCCATTCCCCTGGTCCTTGTTTCTTTTTTCAGGTCCCCCGGGTCGACATTGTCTATACCTTTTAGGATTTTGAATGTTTGAATCAGATCACCGCGTAGTCTTCTTTGTTCAAGACTGAATAGATTCAATTCTTTTAGCCTGTCTTGATATGAAAACAGATATTCATTAAAGCGATCTACGTAACGGTGCATTTAAAAGTAGCCATTAATATTATATTAAGAAAATATCGTTGAATAGAAAACTCAGTGAGGTCTATATTATATATCACAACCTAACAGGAATGAAACCTCTCACTGGCAGCAGTGTGGAGTAGCGGTCAGGGCTCTGGACTCTTGACCGGAGGGTCGTGGGTTCAATCCCAGGTGGGGGGGACACTGCTGCTGTACCCTTGAGCAAGGCACTTTACCTAGATTGCTCCAGTAAAAACCCAACTGTATAAATGGGGAATTGTATGTAAAAATAATGTGATATCTTGTAACAATTGTAAGTCGCCCTGGATAAGGGCGTCAGCTAAGAAATACATGATTATAATAACTAAATATTATTACACATGTTTTGTGTGTTGACAAAGTCTACTGCCGTTATCATTTTATCGATTATGGTTTAATCTAATCTTTTTTATGTTTTGGTCAATTCCCTTATTTTTAATGCGCTTACCTTCTCTCACAGCCTCGATCTCTCTCTGTCCGCGACATTTTTTCCTAGTTTGTATGTTAAATATGTCGATAAATTGCCCTGAAACCGATGCTACAGCTTAGCTGGTTGTGTGTTTGAGGGCTAATTTAGCGCTGTAAACAAAACAGAATTGTGAATTTATCCGTCACAAAACACACACGACCGTGAACGGTAACATTTATTAGAAACTTTTTAGGTTAAAAAAAAGATATTTACATACTCAATCTGTTTCTAGAAGCGCTGGATTTTTAAATTATAAATATATTGCTTCAAATAATTCAAGTATGGACAGGATTTAAGTCTTTTTAAATGAAATCTACGTCATATTCTGATATTCAGAATCTTTAAAACGCTGCGTCACGAATATTCGCTTCTCATTGGTCAGTTTCCCTTGTGACGGCATACGCAGCGTCAGAATCGGCTCAGTGG
>NW_026707511.1:0-25172 GCF_902713425.1 Acipenser ruthenus
CAATAATGATATCACCGTCTCATCCATTACAGCAATGTCAGTGCCATGGACAATAATGATATCACCCGTCTCATCCATTACAGCAATGTCAGTGCCATGGACAATAATGATATCACTGTCTCATCCATTACAGCAATGTGCCATGCACAATAATGATATCACTGCCTCATCCATTACAGCAATGTCAGTGCACTGCACAATAATGATATCACCGCCTCATCCATTACAGCAATGTGCCATGCACAATAATGATATCACTGTCTCATCATTACAAATGTCAGTGCCAAGCACAATAATTATATCACTGCCTCATCCATTACAGCAATGTCAGTGCCATGCACAATAATGATATCACTGCCTCATCATTACAGCAATGTGCCATGCACAATAATGATATCACTGCCTCATCCATTACAGCAATGTCAGTGCCATGCAAAATAATGATATCACTGGGGCTCCCGAGTGGGCACATCCAGTAAAAAGCACTCGCTAGAGTGCAGGATGCGCTCTATAGCCTGGACGTCGCGAGTTCGAGTCCAGGCTATTCCACAGCCTGTGGACGGGAGCTTCCTGGGGGCAGTGCTCAATTGGCCGAGCTTCGCCCGGGGGGAGGGAGGGTTAGGTCGGCCAGGGTGTCCTCGGCTCACCACGCACCAGCGACCCCTGTAGTCTGGCTGGGCGCCTGCGGACTTCCCTGTAAGCTGCCCAGAGCTGCATTGTCCTCCGACGCTGTAGCTCTGAGGCAGCTGCACGTTGAGTCTGCAGCGTGTAAAGAAGCGGGCGGATGACAGCACACGCTTCGGAGGACAGCGTGTGTTCATCGTCGCCCTCCCAAGTCAGCGCAGGGGTGGTAGCGGTGAGCTGAACCTAAAAAATAAGTGGCCATTTCAAATTGGGCAGAAAAAAAATGAAAACTAATTGGCAACGACTAAGTTAAAAAAACAAACAAAAAAAAACAATAATGATATCACTGCCTCATCCATTACAGCAATGTCAGTGCCATGTACAATAATGGTATCACTGTCTCATCATTACAGCAATGTTAGTGCCATGCACAATAATGACAACACCGCCTCATCCATTACAGCAATGGTGCCATACACAATAATGATATCACCGCCTCATCCATTACAGCAATGTGCCATGCACAATAATGATATCACTGTCTCATCCATTACAGCAATGTCAGTGCCAAGCACAATAATTATATCACTGCCTCATCCATTACAGCAATGTCAGTGCCATGCACAATAATGATATCACTGCCTCATCCATTACAGCAATGTGCCATGCACAATAATGATATCACTGCCTCATCCATTACAGCAATGTCAGTGCCATGCACAATAATGATATCAGTGGGGGCTCCCGAGTGGCACATCCAGTAAAAAGCACTCGCTAGAGTGCAGGATGCGCTCTATAGCCTGGACGTCGCGAGTTAGAGTCCAGGCTATTCCACAGCCGACCGTGGACGGGAAGCTTCCTGGGGGCAGTGCTCAATTGGCCGAGCGTCGCCCGGGGGGAGGGAGGGTAGGTCGGCCAGGGTGTCCTCGGCTCACCACGCACCAGCGACCCCTGTAGTCTGGCTGGGCGCCTGCGGACTTCCCTGTAAGCTGCCCAGAGCTGCATTGTCCTCCGACGCTGTAGCTCTGAGGCAGCTGCACGGTGAGTCTGCAGCGTTGTAAAAGAAGCGGGCGGATGACAGCACACGCTTCGGAGGACAGCGTGTGTTCATCGTCGCCCCTCCCAAGTCAGCGCAGGGGTGTAGCGGTGAGCTGAACCTAAAAAATAATTGGGCATTTCAAATTGGGCAGAAAATACTGAAAACTAATTGCAACGACTAAGTTAAAAAAACAAACAAAAAAAACAATAATGATATCACTGCCTCATCCATTACAGCAATGTCAGTGCCATGCACAATAATGATATCACACCCGCCTCATCCATTACAGCAATGTGCCATGCACAATAATGATATCACTGTCTCATCCATTACAGCAATGTCAGTGCCATGCACAATAATGATATCACCGCCTCATCCATTACAGCAATGTGCCATGCACAATAATGATATCACTGCTCATCCATTACAGCAATGTGCCATGAACAATAATGATATCACCGTCTCATCCATTACAGCAATGTCAGTGCCATGCACAATAATGATATCTCCGCCTCATCCATTACAGCAATGTGACATGCACAATAATGATATCACCGCTCTCATCCATTACAGCAATGTCAAGGCCATGCACAATAATGATATCACCACCTCATCCACTACAGCAATGTGCCATGCACAATAATTATATCACCACCTCATCCATTACAGCAATGTCAGTGCCATGCACAATAATGATATCACCACCTCATTCATTACAGCAATGTCAGTGCCATGCACAATAATGATATCACTGCCTCATCCAATACAGCAATGTGCCAAGCACAATAATAATATCACCACCTCATCCATTACAGCAATGTCAGTGCCATGCACAATAATGATATCACCGTCTCATCCATTACAGCAATGTCAGTGCCATGCACAATAATGATATCACCGTCTCATCCATTACAGCAATGTCAGTGCCATGGACAATAATGATATCACTGTCTCATCCATTACAGCAATGTCAGTGCCATGCACAATAATTATATCACTGCCTCATCCATTACAGCAATGTCAGTGCCATGCACAATAATGATATCACTGCCTCATCCATTACAACAATGTGACATGCACAATAATGATATCACCGTCTCATCCATTACAGCAATGTCAGTGCCATGCACAATAATGATATCACTGCCTCATCCATTACAGCAATGTGCCATGCACAATAATGATATCACCCCCTCATCCATTACAGCAATGTGCCATGCACAATAATGATATCACCACCTCATCCATTACAGCAATGTCAGTGCCATGCACAATAATGATATCACCGCCTCATCCATTACAGCAATGTGCCATGCACAATTATGATATCACCGTCTCATCCATTACAGCAATGTCAGTGCCATGCACAATAATGATATCACCGTCTCATCCATTACAGCAATCTCAGTGCCATGGACAATAATGATATCACTGTCTCATCCATTACAGCAATGTCAGTGCCATGCACAATAATTATATCACTGCCTCATCCATTACAGCAATGTCAGTGCCATGCACAATAATGATATCACTGCCTCATCCATTACAGCAATGTGCCATGCACAATAATGATATCACTGCCTCATCCATTACAGCAATGTCAGTGCCATGCACAATAATGATATCACTGAGGCTCCCGAGTGGCGCATCCAGCAAAAAGTACTCGCTAGAGTGCAGGATGCGCTCTTATTGCCTGGAAGTCGCGAGTTCGAGTCCAGGCTATTCCACAGCCAACCGTGGATGGGAGCTTCCAGGGGGCGGCGCTCAATTGGCCGAGCGTCGCCCGGGGGGAGGGAGGGTTAGGTCGGCCAGGGTGTCCTCGGCTCAGCACGCACCAGCGACCCCTGTAGTCTGGACGGGCGCCTGCGGGCTTGCCTGTAAGCTGCCCAGAGCTGCATTGTCCTCCGACGCTGTAGCTCTGAGGCAGCTGCACGGTGAGTCTGCAGCGTGTAAGGAAGTGGGCGGCTGACAGCACACGCTTCGGAGGACAGCGTGTGTTCATCTTCACCCCTCCCAAGTAAGCGCAGGGGTGGTAGCGGTGAGCTGAGCCTAAAAAACAATTGGGCATTTCAATTTGGGGAGAAAATAATAAAAATTAATTGGCAACGACTAAGTTAAAAAACAAAAAACAAAAACAATAATGATATCACTGCCTCATCCATTACAGCAATGTCAGTGTCATGCACAATAATGATTTCACCTTCTCATCCATTACAGCAATCTGCCATGCATAATAATGATATCACTGTCTCATCCATTACAGCAATGTCAGTGCCAAGCACAATAATTATATCACTGCCTCATCCATTAAAGCAATGTGCCATGCACAATAATGATATCACTGTGTCATCCATTACAGCAATGTCAGTGCCAAGCACAATAATTATATCACTGCCTCATCCATTACAGCAATGTCAGTGCCATGCACAATAATGATATCACTGCCTCATCCATTACAGCAATGTGCCATGCACAATAATGATATCACTGCCTCATCCATTACAGCAATGTCAGTGCCATGCACAATAATGATATCACTGGGGCTCCCGAGTGGCACATCCAGTAAAAAGCACTCGCTAGAGTGCAGGATGCGCTCTATAGCCTGGACGTCGCGAGTTAGAGTCCAGGCTATTCCACAGCCGACCGTGGACGGGAGCTTCCAGGGGGCAGTGCTCAATTGGCCGAGCGTCGCCCGGGGGGAGGGAGGGTTAGGTCGGCCAGGATGTCCTCGGCTCACCACGCACCAGCGACCCCTGTAGTCTGGCTGGGCGCCTGCGGACTTTCCTGTAAGCTGCCCAGAGCTGCATTGTCCTCCGACGCTGTAGCTCTGAGGCAGCTGCACGGTGAGTCTGCAGCGTGTAAAGAAGCGGCCGGATGACAGCACACGCTTCGGAGGACAGCGTGTGTTCATCGTCGCCCCTCCCAAGTCAGCGCAGGGGTGGTAGCGGTGAGCTGAACCTAAAAAATAATTGGGCATTTCAAATTGGGCAGAAAATAATGAAAACTAATTGGCAACGACTAAGTTAAAAAAACAAACAAAAAAAACAATAATGATATCACTGCCTCATCCATTACAGCAATGTCAATGCCATGCACAATAATGATATCACCACCTCATCCACTACAGCAATGTGCCATGCACAATAATGATATCACCACCTCATCCATTACAGCAATGTCAGTGCCATGCACAATAATGATATCACAGCCTCATCCATTACAGCAATGTGCCATGCACAATAATGATATCACCGTCTCATCCATTACAGCAATGTCAGTGCCATGCACAATAATGATATCACCGCCTCATCCATTACAGCAATCTGCCATGCACAATAATGATATCACTGTCTCATCCATTACAGCAATGTGCCATGCACAATAATGATATCACCCCCTCATCCATTACAGCAATGTCAGTGCCATGCACAATAATGATATCTCCGCCTCATCCATTACAACAATGTGACATGCACAATAATGATATCACCGTCTCATCCATTACAGCAATGTCAGTGCCATGCACAATAATGATATCACCGTCTCATCCATTACAGCAATGTCAATGCCATGCACAATAATGATATCACCACCTCATCCACTACAGCAATGTGCCATGCACAATAATGATATCACCACCTCATTCATTACAGCAATGTCAGTGCCATGCACAATAATGATATCACTGCCTCATCCAATACAGCAATGTGCCAAGCACAATAATAATATCACCACCTCATTCATTACAGCAATGTCAGTGCCATGCACAATAATGATATCACTGCCTCATCCATTACAGCAATGTGCCATGCACAATAATGATATCACTGTCTCATCCATTACAGCAATGTCAGTGCCATGCACAATAATGATATCACCGCCTCATCCATTACAGCAATGTGCCATGCACAATAATGATATCACCGCCTCATTCATTACAGCAATGTGCCATGCACAATAATGATATCTCCGCCTCATCCATTACAGCAATGTGACATGCACAATAATGATATCACCGTCTCATCCATTACAGCAATGTCAATGCCATGCACAATAATGATATCACCACCTCATCCACTACAGCAATGTGCCATGCACAATAATGATATCACCACCTCATCCATTACAGCAATGTCAGTGCCATGCACAATAATGATATCACCACCTCATTCATTACAGCAATGTCAGTGCCATGCACAATAATGATAGCACTGCCTCATCCAATACAGCAATGTGCCAAGCACAATAATAATATCACCACCTCATCCATTACAGCAATGTCAGTGCCATGCACAATAATGATATCACCGCCTTATCCATTACAGCAATGTGCCATGCACAATAATGATATCACCGCCTCATCCATTACAGCAATGTGCCATGCACAATAATGATATCACCACCTCATTCATTACAGCAATGTCAGTGCCATGCACAATAATGATATCACTGCCTCATCCATTACAGCAATGTGCCATGCACAATAATGATATCACTGTCTCATCCATTACAGCAATGTCAGTGCCATGCACAATAATGATATCACCGCCTCATCCATTACAGCAATGTGCCATGCACAATAATGATATCACTGCCTCATCCATTACAGCAATGTGCCTTGCACAATAATGATATCACTGCCTCATCCATTACAGCAATGTGCCATGAACAATAATGATATCACCGTCTCATCCATTACAGCAATGTCAGTGCCATGCACAATAATGATATCTCCGCCTCATCCATTATAGCAATGTGACATGCACAATAATGATATCACCGTCTCATCCATTACAGCAATGTCAATGCCATGCACAATAATGATATCACCGTCTCATCCATTACAGCAATGTCAATGCCATGCACAATAATGATATCACCACCTCATCCACTACAGCAATGTGCCATGCACAATAATGATATCACCACCTCATTCATTACAGCAATGTCAGTGCCATGCACAATAATGATATCACTGCCTCATCCAATACAGCAATGTGCCAAGCACAATAATAATATCACCACCTCATTCATTACAGCAATGTCAGTGCCATGCACAATAATGATATCACCGTCTCATCCATTACAGCAATGTCAGTGCCATGGACAATAATGATATCACCACCTCATCCATTACAGCAATGTCAGTGCCATGCAGAATAATGATATCACCGCCTCATCCATTACAGCAATGTGCCATGCACAATAATGATATCACTGCCTCATCCATTACAGCAATGTGCCATGCACAATAATGATATCACTGCCTCATCCATTACAGCAATGTGCCATGAACAATAATGATATCACCGTCTCATCCATTACAGCAATGTCAGTGCCATGCACAATAATGATATCTCCGCCTCATCCATTACAGCAATGTGACATGCACAATAATGATATCACCGTCTCATCCATTACAGCAATGTCAGTGCCATGCACAATAATGATATCACCGTCTCATCCATTACAGCAATGTCAATGCCATGCACAATAATGATATCACCAGCTCATCCACTACAGCAATGTGCCATGCACAATAATGATATCACCAACTCATTCATTACAGCAATGTCAGTGCCATGCACAATAATGATATCACTGCCTCATCCAATACAGCAATGTGCCAAGCACAATAATAATATCACCACCTCATTCATTACAGCAATGTCAGTGCCATGCACAATAATGATATCACTGCCTCATCCATTACAGCAATGTGCCATGCACAATAATGATATCACTGTCTCATCCATTACAGCAATGTCAGTGCCATGCACAATAATGATATCACCGCCTCATCCATTACAGCAATGTGCCATGCACAATAATGATATCACTGCCTCATCCATTACAGCAATGTGCCATGCACAATTATGATATCACCGTCTCATCCATTACAGCAATGTCAGTGCCATGCACAATAATGATATCACTGCCTCATCCATTACAACAATGTCAGTGCCATGCACAATAATGATATCACCCCCTCATCCATTACAGCAATGTGACATGCACAATAATGATATCACCGCCTCATCCATGACAGCAATGTCAGTGTCATGTACAATAATGATTTCACCGCCTCATCCATTACAGCAATGTCAGTGCCATGCACAATAATGATATCACTGTCTCATCCATTACAGCAATGTCAGTGCCATGCACAATAATGATATCACCATCTCATCCATTACAGCAATGTCAGTGCCATGCACAATAATGATATCACTGTCTCATCCATTACAGCAATGTTTAGTGCCATGCACAATAAAGATAACACCGCCTCATCCATTACAGCAATGTGCCATGCACAATAATGATATCACCGCCTCATCCATTACAGCAATGTGCCATGCACAATAATGATATCACTGTCTCATCCATTACAGCAATGTCAGTGCCAAGCACAATAATTATATCACTGCCTCATCCATTACAGCAATGTCAGTGCCATGCACAATAATGATATCACTGCCTCATCCATTACAGCAATGTGCCATGCACAATAATGATATCACTGCCTCATCCATTACAGCAATGTCAGTGCCATGCACAATAATGATATCACTGGGGCTCCCGAGTGGCACATCCAGTAAAAAGCACTCGCTAGAGTGCAGGATGCGCTCTATAGCCTGGACGTCGCGAGTTAGAGTCCAGGCTATTCCACAGCCGACCGTGGACGGGAGCTTCCTGGGGGCAGTGCTCAATTGGCCGAGCGTCGCCCGGGGGGAGGGAGGGTTAGGTCGGGCAGGGTGTCCTCGGCTCACCACGCACCAGCGACCCCTGTAGTCTGGCTGGGCGCCTGCGGACTTCCCTGTAAGCTGCCCAGAGCTGCATTGTCCTCCGACGCTGTAGCTCTGAGGCAGCTGCACGGTGAGTCTGCAGCGTGTAAAGAAGCGGGCGGATGACAGCACACGCTTCGGAGGACAGCGTGTGTTCATCGTCGCCCCTCCCAAGTCAGCGCAGGGGTGGTAGCGGTGAGCTGAACCTAAAAAATAATTGGGCATTTCAAATTGGGCAGAAAATAATGAAAACTAATTGGCAACGACTAAGTTAAAAAAACAAACAAAAAAAACAATAATGATATCACTGCCTCATCCATTACAGCAATGTCAGTGCCATGCACAATAATGATATCACCGCCTCATCCATTACAGCAATGTGCCATGCACAATAATGATATCACTGCCTCATCCATTACAGCAATGTGCCATGAACAATAATGATATCACCGTCTCATCCATTACAGCAATGTCAGTGCCATGCACAATAATGATATCTCCGCCTCATCCATTACAGCAATGTGACATGCACAATAATGATATCACCGTCTCATCCATTACAGCAATGTCAATGCCATGCACAATAATGATATCACCACCTCATCCACTACAGCAATGTGCCATGCACAATAATGATATCACCACCTCATCCATTACAGCAATGTCAGTGCCATGAACAATAATGATATCACCACCTCATTCATTACAGCAATGTCAGTGCCATGCACAATAATGATATCACTGCCTCATCCAATACAGCAATGTGCCAAGCACAATAATAATATCACCACCTCATCCATTACAGCAATGTCAGTGCCATGCACAATAATGATATCACCGCCTCATCCATTACAGCAATGTGCCATGCACAATAATGATATCACCGCCTCATCCATTACAGCAATGTGCCATGCACAATAATGATATCACCACCTCATTCATTACAGCAATGTCAGTGCTATGCATAATAATGATATCACTGCCTCATCCATTACAGCAATGTGCCATGCACAATAATGATATCACTGTCTCATCCATTACAGCAATGTCAGTGCCATGCACAATAATGATATCGCCGTCTCATCCATTATAGCAATGTGCCATGCACAATAATGATATCACTGCCTCATCCATTACAGCAATGTGCCATGCACAATTATGATATCACCGTCTCATCCATTACAGCAATGTCAGTGCCATGCACAATAATGATATCACCGTCTCATCCATTACAGCAATGTCAGTGCCATGGACAATAATGATACCACCACCTCATCCATTACAGCAATGTCAGTGCCATGCACAATAATTATATCACTGCCTCATCCATTACAGCAATGTGCCATGCACAATAATGATATCACTGCCTCATCCATTACAGCAATGTCAGTGCCATGCACAATAATGATATCACTGAGGCTCCCGAGTGGCGCATCCAGCAAAAAGTACTCACTAGAGTGCAGGATGCGCTCTATTGCCTGGAAGTCGCGAGTTCGAGTCCAGGCTATTCCACAGCCGACCGTGGATGGGAGCTTCCAGGGGGCGGCGCTCAATTGGCCTAGCGTCGCCCGGGGGGAGGGAGGGTTAGGTCGGCCAGGGTGTCCTTGGCTCAGCACGCACCAGCGACCCATGTAGTCTGGACGGGCGCCTGCGGGCTTGCCTGTAAGCTGCCCAGAGCTGCATTGTCCTCCGACGCTGTAGCTCTGAGGCAGCTGCACGGTGAGTATGCAGCGTGTAAGGAAGTGGGCGGCTGACAGCACACGCTTCGGAGGACAGCGTGTGTTCATCTTCACCCCTCCCAAGTAAGCGCAGGGGTGGTAGCGGTGAGCTGAGCCTAAAAAACAATTGGGCATTTCAATTTGGGGAGAAAATAATAAAAATTAATTGGCAACGACTAAGTTAAAAAACAAAAAACAAAAACAATAATGATATCACTGCCTCATCCATTACAACAATGTCAGTGCCATGCACAATAATGATATCACCCCCCTCATCCATTACAGCAATGTGCCATGCACAATAATGATATCACTGTCTCATCCATTACAGCAATGTCAGTGCCATGCACAATAATGATATCACCGCCTCATCCATTACAGCAATGTTTCATGCACAATAATGATATCACTGCCTCATCCATTACAGCAATGTGCCATGAACAATAATGATATCACCGTCTCATCCATTACAGCAATGTGACATGCACAATAATGATATCACCGTCTCATCCATTACAGCAATGTCAATGCCATGCACAATAATGATATCACCACCTCCACTACAGCAATGTGCCATGCACAATAATGATATCACCACCTCATCCATTACAGCAATGTCAGTGCCATGCACAATAATGATATCACCACCTCATTCATTACAGCAATGTCAGTGCCATGCACAATAATGATATCACTGCCTCATCCAATACAGCAATGTGCCAAGCACAATAATAATATCACCACCTCATCCATTACAGCAATGTCAGTGCCATGCACAATAATGATATCACCGCCTCATCCATTACAGCAATGTGCCATGCACAATAATGATATCACCGCCTCATCCATTACAGCAATGTGCCATGCACAATAATGATATCACCACCTCATTCATTACAGCAATGTCAGTGCCATGCACAATAATGATATCACTGCCTCATCCATTACAGCAATGTGCCATGCACAATAATGATATCACTGTCTCATCCATTACAGCAATGTCAGTGCCATGCACAATAATGATATCACCGCCTCATCCATTACAGCAATGTGCCATGCACAATAATGATATCACTGCCTCATCCATTACAGCAATGTGCCATGAACAATAATGATATCACCGTCTCATCCATTACAGCAATGTCAGTGCCATGCACAATAATGATATCTCCGCCTCATCCATTACAGCAATGTGCCATGCACAATAATGATATCACCGTCTCATCCATTACAGCAATGTCAATGCCATGCACAATAATGATATCACCACCTCATCCACTACAGCAATGTGCCATGCACAATAATGATATCACCACCTCATCCATTACAGCAATGTCAGTGCCATGCACAATAATGATATCACCGCCTCATCCATTACAGCAATGTGCCATGCACAATAATGATAACACCGCCTCATCCATTACAGCAATGTGCCATGCACAATAATGATAACACCGCCTCATCCATTACAGCAATGTGCCATGCACAATAATGATATCACCGCCTCATCCATTACAGCAATGTGCCATGCACAATAATGATATCACTGTCTCATCCATGACAGCAATGTCAGTGCCAAGCACAATAATTATATCACTGCCTCATCCATTACAGCAATGTCAGTGCCATGCACAATAATGATATCACTGCCTCATCCATTACAGCAATGTGCCATGCACAATAATGATATCACTGCCTCATCCATTACAGCAATGTCAGTGCCATGCACAATAATGATATCACTGAGGCTCCCGAGTGGCGCATCCAGCAAAAAGTACTCGCTATAGTGCAGGATGCGCTCTATTGCCTGGAAGTCGCGAGTTCGAGTCCAGGCTATTCCACAGCCGACCGTGGATGGGAGCTTCCAGGGGGCGGCGCTCAATTGGCCGAGCGTCGCCCGGGGGGAGGGAGGGTTAGGTCGGCCAGGGTGTCCTCGGCTCAGCACGTACCAGCGACCCATGTAGTCTGGACGGGCGCCTGCGGGCTTGCCTGTAAGCTGCCCAGAGCTGCATTGTCCTCCGACGCTGTAGCTCTGAGGCAGCTGCACGGTGAGTCTGCAGCGTGTAAGGAAGTGGGCGGCTGACAGCACACGCTTCGGAGGACAGCGTGTGTTCATCTTCACCCCTCCCAAGTAAGCGCAGGGGTGGTAGCGGTGAGCTGAGCCTTAAAAACAATTGGGTATTTCAATTTGGGGAGAAAATAATAAAAATTAATTGGCAACGACTAAGTTAAAAAACAAAAAACAAAAACAATAATGATATCACTGCCTCATCCATTACAACAATGTCAGTGCCATGCACAATAATGATATCACCCCCTCATCCATTACAGCAATGTGCCATGCACAATAATGATATCACCGCCTCATCCATTACAGCAATGTCAGTGTCATGCACAATAATGATTTCACCGCCTCATCCATTACAGCAATCTGCCATGCACAATAATGATATCACTGTCTCATCCATTACAGCAATGTCAGTGCCATGCACAATAATGATATCACCGTCTCATCCATTACAGCAATGTCAGTGCCATGCACAATAATGATATCACTGTCTCATCCATTACAGCAATGTTAGTGCCATGCACAATAAAGATAACACCGCCTCATCCATTACAGCAATGTGCCATGCACAATAATGATATCACCGCCTCATCCATTACAGCAATGTGCCATGCACAATAATGATATCACTGTCTCATCCATTACAGCAATGTCAGTGCCAAGCATAATAATTATATCACTGCCTCATCCATTACAGCAATGTCAGTGCCATGCACAATAATGATATCACTGCCTCATCCATTACAGCAATGTGCCATGCACAATAATGATATCACTGCCTCATCCATTACAGCAATGTCAGTGCCATGCACAATAATGATATCACTGGGGGCTCCCGAGTGGCACATCCAGTAAAAAGCACTCGCTAGAGTGCAGGATGCGCTCTATAGCCTGGACGTCGCGAGTTAGAGTCCAGGCTATTCCACAGCCGACCGTGGACGGGAGCTTCCTGGGGGCAGTGCTCAATTGGCCGAGCGTCGCCCGGGGGGAGGGAGGGTTAGGTCGGCCAGGGTGTCCTCGGCTCACCACGCACCAGCGACCCCTGTAGTCTGGCTGGGCGCCTGCGGACTTCCCTGTAAGCTGCCCAGAGCTGCATTGTCCTCCGACGCTGTAGCTCTGAGGCAGCTGCACGGTGAGTCTGCAGCGTGTAAAGAAGCGGGCGGATGACAGCACACGCTTCGGAGGACAGCGTGTGTTCATCGTCGTCCCTCCCAAGCCAGCGCAGGGGTGGTAGCGGTGAGCTGAACCTAAAAAATAATTGGGCATTTCAAATTGGGCAGAAAATAATGAAAACTAATTGGCAACGACTAAGTTAAAAAAACAAACAAAAAAAAACAATAATGATATCACTGCCTCATCCATTACAGCAATGTCAGTGCCATGCACAATAATGATATCACCGCCTCATCCATTACAGCAATGTGCCATGCACAATAATGATATCACTGTCTCATCCATTACAGCAATGTCAGTGCCATGCACAATAATGATATCACCGCCTCATCCATTACAGCAATGTGCCATGCACAATAATGATATCACTGCCTCATCCATTACAGCAATGTGCCATGAACAATAATGATATCACCGTCTCATCCATTACAGCAATGTCAGTGCCATGCACAATAATGATATCTCCGCCTCATCCATTACAGCAATGTGACATGCACAATAATGATATCACCGACTCATCCATTACAGCAATGTCAATGCCATGCACAATAATGATATCACCACCTCATCCACTACAGCAATGTGCCATGCACAATAATGATATGACCACCTCATCCATTACAGTAATGTCAGTGCCATGCACAATAATGATATCACCACCTCATTCATTACAGCAATGTCAGTGCCAATGCACAATAATGATATCACTGCCTCATCCAATACAGCAATGTGCCAAGCACAATAATAATATCACCACCTCATCCATTACAGCAATGTCAGTGCCATGCACAATAATGATATCACCGCCTCATCCATTACAGAAATGTGCCATGCACAATAATGATATCACCGCCTCATCCACTACAGCAATGTGCCATGCACAATAATGATATCACCACCTCATTCATTACAGCAATGTCAGTGCCATGCACAATAATGATATCACTGCCTCATCCATTACAGCAATGTGCCATGCACAATAATGATATCACTGTCTCATCCATTACAGCAATGTCAGTGCCATGCACAATAATGATATCACCGCCTCATCCATTACAGCAATGTGCCATGCACAATAATGATATCACTGCCTCATCCATTACAGCAATGTGCCATGCACAATTATGATATCACCGTCTCATCCATTACAGCAATGTCAGTGCCATGCACAATAATGATATCACCGTCTCATCCATTACAGCAATGTCAGTGCCATGGACAATAATGATGTCACTGTCTCATCCATTACAGCAATGTCAGTGCCATGCACAATAATTATATCACTGCCTCATCCATTACAGCAATGTCAGTGCCATGCACAATAATTATATCACCGTCTCATCCATTACAGCAATGTCAGTGCCATGGACAATAATGATATCACCGTCTCATCCATTACAGCAATGTCAGTGCCATGGACAATAATGATATCACCGTCTCATCCATTACAGCAATGTCAGTGCCATGGACAATAATGATATCACTGTCTCATCCATTACAGCAATGTGCCATGCACAATAATGATATCACTGCCTCATCCATTACAGCAATGTGCCATGCACAATAATGATATCACTGTCTCATCCATTACAGCAATGTCAGTGCCAAGCACAATAATTATATCACTGCCTCATCCATTACAGCAATGTCAGTGCCATGCACAATAATGATATCACTGCCTCATCCATTACAGCAATGTGCCATGCACAATAATGATATCACTGCCTCATCCATTACAGCAATGTCAGTGCCATGCACAATAATGATATCACTGGGGGCTCCCGAGTGGCACATCTAGTAAAAAGCACTCGCTAGAGTGCAGGATGCGCTCTATAGCCTGGACGTCGCGAGTTAGAGTCCAGGCTATTCCACAGCCGACCGTGGACGGGAGCTTCCTGGGGGCAGTGCTCAATTGGCCGAGCGTCGCCCGGGGGGAGGGAGGGTTAGGTCGGCCAGGGTGTCCTCGGCTCACCACGCACCAGCGACCCCTGTAGTCTGGCTGGGCGCCTGCGGACTTCCCTGTAAGCTGCCCAGAGCTGCATTGTCCTCCGACGCTGTAGCTCTGAGGCAGCTGCACGTTGAGTCTGCAGCGTGTAAAGAAGCGGGCGGATGACAGCACACGCTTCGGAGGACAGCGTGTGTTCATCGTCGCCCCTCCCAAGTCAGCGCAGGGGTGGTAGCGGTGAGCTGAACCTAAAAAATAATTGGGCATTTCAAATTGGGCAGAAAATAATGAAAACTAATTGGCAACGAGTAAGTTAAAAAAACAAACAAAAAAACCAATAATGATATCACTGCCTCATCCATTACAGCAATGTCAGTGCCATGCACAATAATGATATCACCGCCTCATCCATTACAGCAATGTGCCATGCACAATAATGATATCACTGTCTCATCCATTACAGCAATGTCAGTGCCATGCACAATAATGATATCACCGCCTCATCCATTACAGCAATGTGCCATGCACAATAATGATATCACTGCATCATCCATTACAGCAATGTGCCATGAACAATAATGATATCACCGTCTCATCCATTACAGCAATGTCAGTGCCATGCACAATAATGATATCTCCGCCTCATCCATTACAGCAATGTGACATGCACAATAATGATATCACCGTCTCATCCATTACAGCAATGTCAATGCCATGCACAATAATGATATCACCACCTCATCCACTACAGCAATGTGCCATGCACAATAATGATATGACCACCTCATCCATTACAGCAATGTCAGTGCCATGCACAATAATGATATCACCACCTCATTCATTACAGCAATGTCAGTGCCATGCACAATAATGATATCACTGCCTCATCCAATACAGCAATGTGCCAAGCACAATAATAATATCACCACCTCATCCATTACAGCAATGTCAGTGCCATGCACAATAATGATATCACCGCCTCATCCATTACAGCAATGTGCCATGCACAATAATGATATCACCGCCTCATCCATTACAGCAATGTGCCATGCACAATAATGATATCACCACCTCATTCATTACAGCAATGTCAGTGCCATGCACAATAATGATATCACTGCCTCATCCATTACAGCAATGTGCCATGCACAATAATGATATCACTGTCTCATCCATTACAGCAATGTCAGTGCCATGCACAATAATGATATCACCGCCTCATCCATTACAGCAATGTGCCATGCACAATAATGATATCACTGCCTCATCCATTACATCAATGTGCCATGCACAATTATGATATCAACGTCTCATCCATTACAGCAATGTCAGTGCCATGGACAATAATGATGTCACTGTCTCATCCATTACAGCAATGTCAGTGCCATGCACAATAATTATATCACTGCCTCATCCATTACAGCAATGTCAGTGCCATGCACAATAATTATATCACTGCCTCATCCATTACAGCAATGTCAGTGCCATGCACAATAATGATATCACCTCCTCATCCATTACAGCAATGTGCCATGCACAATAATGATATCACTGCCTCATCCATTACAGCAATGTGCCTTGCACAATTATGATATCACCGTCTCATCCATTACAGCAATGTCAGTGCCATGGACAATAATGATGTCACTGTCTCATCCATTACAGCAATGTCAGTGCCATGCACAATAATTATATCACTGCCTCATCCATTACAGCAATGTCAGTGCCATGCACAATAATTATATCACTGCCTCATCCATTACAGCAATGTCAGTGCCATGCACAATAATGATATCACCGTCTCATCCATTACAGCAATGTCAGTGCCTTGGACAATAATGATATCACCGTCTCATCCATTACAGCAATGTCAGTGCCATGGACAATAATGATATCACTGTCTCATCCATTACAGCAATGTGCCATGCACAATAATGATTTCACTGTCTCATCCATTACAGCAATGTTAGTGCCATGCACAATAATGACAACACCGCCTCATCCATTACAGCAATGTGCCATGCACAATAATGATATCACCGCCTCATCCATTACAGCAATGTGCCATGCACAATAATGATATCACTGTCTCATCCATTACAGCAATGTCAGTGCCAAGCACAATAATTATATCACTGCCTCATCCATTACAGCAATGTCAGTGCCATGCACAATAATGATATCACTGCCTCATCCATTACAGCAATGTGCCATGCACAATAATGATATCACTGCCTCATCCATTACAGCAATGTCAGTGCCATGCAGAATAATGATATCACTGGGGGCTCCCGAGTGGCACATCCAGTAAAAAGCACTCGCTAGAGTGCAGGATGCGCTCTATAGCCTGGACGTCGCGAGTTAGAGTCCAGGCTATTCCACAGCCGACCGTGGACGGGAGCTTCCTGGGGGCAGTGCTCAATTGGCCGAGCGTCGCCCGGGGGGAGGAAGGGTTAGGTCGGCCAGGGTGTCCTCGGCTCACCACGCACCAGCGACCCCTGTAGTCTGGCTGGGCGCCTGCGGACTTCCCTGTAAGCTGCCCAGAGCTGCATTGTCCTCCGACGCTGTAGCTCTGAGGCAGCTGCACGGTGAGTCTGCAGCGTGTAAAGAAGCGGGCGGATGACAGCACACGCTTCGGAGGACAGCGTGTGTTCATCGTCGCCCCTCCCAAGTCAGCGCAGGGGTGGTAGCGGTGAGCTGAACCTAAAAAATAATTGGGCATTTCAAATTGGGCAGAAAATAATGAAAACTAATTGGCAACGACTAAGTTAAAAAAACAAACAAAAAAAAACAATAATGATATCACTGCCTCATCCATTACAGCAATGTCAGTGCCATGCACAATAATGATATCACTGCCTCATCCATTACAGCAATGTGCCATGCACAATAATGATATCACTGCCTCATCCATTACAGCAATGTCAGTGCCATGCAGAATAATGATATCACTGGGGGCTCCCGAGTGGCACATCCAGTAAAAAGCACTCGCTAGAGTGCAGGATGCGCTCTATAGCCTGGACGTCGCGAGTTAGAGTCCAGGCTATTCCACAGCCGACCGTGGACGGGAGCTTCCTGGGGGCAGTGCTCAATTGGCCGAGCGTCGCCCGGGGGGAGGAAGGGTTAGGTCGGCCAGGGTGTCCTCGGCTCACCACGCACCAGCGACCCCTGTAGTCTGGCTGGGCGCCTGCGGACTTCCCTGTAAGCTGCCCAGAGCTGCATTGTCCTCCGACGCTGTAGCTCTGAGGCAGCTGCACGGTGAGTCTGCAGCGTGTAAAGAAGCGGGCGGATGACAGCACACGCTTCGGAGGACAGCGTGTGTTCATCGTCGCCCCTCCCAAGTCAGCGCAGGGGTGGTAGCGGTGAGCTGAACCTAAAAAATAATTGGGCATTTCAAATTGGGCAGAAAATAATGAAAACTAATTGGCAACGACTAAGTTAAAAAAACAAACAAAAAAAAACAATAATGATATCACTGCCTCATCCATTACAGCAATGTGCCATGCACAATAATGATATCACTGTCTCATCCATTACAGCAATGTCAGTGCCATGCACAATAATGATATCACCCGCCTCATCCATTACAGCAATGTGCCATGCACAATAATGATATCACTGCCTCATCCATTACAGCAATGTGCCATGAACAATAATGATATCACCGTCTCATCCATTACAGCAATGTCAGTGCCATGCACAATAATGATATCTCCGCCTCATCCATTACAGTAATGTGACATGCACAATAATGATATCACCGTCTCATCCATTACAGCAATGTCAATGCCATGCACAATAATGATATCACCACCTCATCCACTACAGCAATGTGCCATGCACAATAATGATATCACTACCTCATCCATTACAGCAATGTCAGTGCCATGCACAATAATGATATCACCGCCTCATCCATTACAGCAATGTCAGTGCCATGCACAATAATGATATCACTGCCTCATCCAATACAGCAATGTGCCAAGCACAATAATAATATCACCACCTCATCCATTACAGCAATGTCAGTGCCATGCACAATAATGATATCACCGCCTCATCCATTACAGCAATGTGCCATGCACAATAATGATATCACCGCCTCATCCATTACAGCAATGTGCCATGCACAATAATGATATCACCGCCCTCATCCATTACAGCAATGTCAGTGCCATGCACAATAATGATATCACTGCCTCATCCATTACAGCAATGTCAGTGCCATGCACAATAATGAGATCACTGCCTCATCCATTACAGCAATGTGCCATGCACAATAATGATATCACTGTCTCATCCATAACAGCAATGTCAGTGCCATGCACAATAATGATATCACCGCCTCATCCATTACAGCAATGTGCCATGCACAATAATGATATCACTGCCTCATCCATTACAGCAATGTGCCATGCACAATTATGATATCACCGTCTCATCCATTACAGCAATGTCAGTGCCATGCACAATAATGATATCACCGTCTCATCCATTACAGCAATGTCAGTGCCATGGACAATAATGATGTCACTGTCTCATCCATTACAGCAACGTCAGTGCCATGCACAATAATTATATCACTGCCTCATCCATTACAGCAATGTCAGTGCCATGCACAATAATTATATCACTGCCTCATCCATTACAGCAATGTCAGTGCCATGCTCAATAATGATATCACCGTCTCATCCATTACAGCAATGTCAGTGCCATGGACAATAATGATATCACCGTCTCATCCATTACAGCAATGTCAGTGCCATGGACAATAATGATATCACTGTCTCATCCATTACAGCAATGTGCCATGCACAATAATGATATCACTGCCTCTTCCATTACAGCAATGTCAGTGCCATGCACAATAATGATATCACCGCCTCATCCATTACAGCAATGTGCCATGCACAATAATGATATCACTGTCTCATCCATTACAAATGTCAGTGCCAAGCACAATAATTATATCACTGCCTCATCCATTAGAGCAATGTCAGTGCCATGCACAATAATGATATCACTGCCTCATCCATTACAGCAATGTGCCATGCACAATAATGATATCACTGCCTCATCCATTACAGCAATGTCAGTGCCATGCAAAATAATGATATCACTGGGGCTCCCGAGTGGCACATCCAGTAAAAAGCACTCGCTAGAGTGCAGGATGCGCTCTATAGCCTGGACGTCGCGAGTTCGAGTCCAGGCTATTCCACAGCCTGTGGACGGGAGATTCCTGGGGGCAGTGCTCAATTGGCCGAGCGTCGCCCGGGGGGAGGGAGGGTTAGGTCGGCCAGGGTGTCCTTGGCTCACCACGCACCAGCGACCCCTGTAGTCTGGCTGGGCGCATGCGGACTTCCCTGTAAGCTGCCCAGAGCTGCATTGTCCTCCGACGCTGTAGCTCTGAGGCAGCTGCACGTTGAGTCTGCAGCGTGTAAAGAAGCGGGCGGATGACAGCACACGCTTCGGAGGACAGCGTGTGTACATCGTCGCCCCTCCCAAGTCAGCGCAGGGGTGGTAGCGGTGAGCTGAACCTAAAAAATAATTGGCCATTTCAAATTGGGCAGAAAAAAATGAAAACGAATTGGCAACGACTAAGTTAAAAAAACAAACAAAAAAAACAATAATGATTTCACTGCCTCATCCATTACAGCAATGTCAGTGCCATGCACAATAATGATATCACAGCCTCATCCATTACAGCAATGTGCCATGCACAATAAAGATATCACCGTCTCATCCATTACAGCAATGTCAGTGCCATGCACAATAATGATATCACCCGCCTCATCCATTACAGCAATCTGCCATGCACAATAATGATATCACTGTCTCATCCATTACAGCAATGTCAGTGCCATGCACAATAATGATATCACCGTCTCATCCATTACAGCAATGTCAGTGCCATGCACAATAATGATATCACTGTCTCATCCATTACAGCAATGTTAATGCCATGCACAATAATGATAACACCGCCTCATCCATTACAGCAATGTGCCATGCACAATAATGATATCACCGTCTCATCCATTACAGCAATGTGCCATGCACAATAATGATATCACGGCCTCATCCATTACAGCAATGTGTCCTGCACAATAATGATATCACCCCCTCATCCATTACAGCAATGTCAGTGCCATGCACAATAATGATATCACCGCCTCATCCATTACAGCAATGTGCCATGCACAATAATGATATCACCCCCTCATCCATTACAGCAATGTCAGTGCCATGCACAATAATGATATCACCCCGCCTCATCCATTACAGCAATGTGCCATGCACAATAAAGATATCACTGTCTCATCCATTACAGCAATGCCAGTGCCATGCACAATAATAATATCACCGCCTCATCCATTACAGCAATGTGCTATGCACAATAATGATATCACCGTCTCATCCATTACAGCAATGTCAGTGCCATGCACAATAATGATATCACCGTCTCATCCATTACATTCCTGGGGGCAGTGCTCAATTGGCCGAGCGTCGCCCGGGGGGAGGAGGGTTAGGTCGGCCAGGGTGTCCTCGGCTCACCACGCACCAGCGACCCCTGTAGTCTGGCTGGGCGCCTGCGGACTTCCCTGTAAGCTGCCCAGAGCTGCATTGTCCTCCGACGCTGTAGCTCTGAGGCAGCTGCACGTTGAGTCTGCAGCGTGTAAAGAAGCGGGCGGATGACAGCACACGCTTCGGAGGACAGCGTGTGTTCATCGTCGCCCCTCCCAAGTCAGCGCAGGGGTGGTAGCGGTGAGCTGAACCTAAAAAATAATTGGGCATTACAAATTGGGCAGAAAATAATGAAAACTAATTGGCAACGACTAAGTTAAAAAAACAAACAAAAAAAAACAATAATGATATCACTGCCTCATCCATTACAGGAATGTCAGTGCCATGCACAATAATGATATCACAGCCTCATCCATTACAGCAATGTGACATGCACAATAATGATATCACTGTCTCATCAATTACAGCAATGTCAGTGCCATGCACAATAATGATATCACCGCCTCATCCATTACAGCAATCTGCCATGCACAATAATGATATCACTGTCTCATCCATTACAGCAATGTCAGTGCCATGCACAATAATGATATCACCGGCTCATCCATTACAGCAAAGTCAGTGCCATGCACAATAATGATATCACTGTCTCATCCATTACAGCAATGTTAATGCCATGCACAATAATGATAACACCGCCTCATTCATTACAGCAATGTGCCATGCACAATAATGATATCACCGTCTCATCCATTACAGCAATGTGCCATGCAAAATAATGATATCACCCCCTCATCCATTACAGCAATGTCAGTGCCATGCACAATAATGATATCACCGCCTCATCCATTACAGCAATTTGCCATGCACAATAATGATATCACTGTCTCATCCATTACAGCAATGTCAGTGCCATGCACAATAATGATATCACCGAATCATCCATTACAGCAATGTGCCATGCACAATAATGATATCACTGTCTCATCCATTACAGCAATGTCAGTGCCATGCACAATAATGATATCACCGCCTCATCCATTACAGCAATGTGCCATGCACAATAATGATATCACCGTCTCATCCATTACAGCAATGTCAGTGAAATGCACAATAATGATATCACCGTCTCATCCATTACAGCAATGTCAGTGCCATGTACAATAATGATATTACTGTCTCATCCATTACAGCAATGTCAGTTCCATGCACAATAATGATATCACTGCCTCATCCATTACAGCAATGTCAGTGCCATGCACAATAATGATATCACCGTCTCATCCATTACAGCAATGTCAGTGCCATGCACAATAATGATATCACTGTCTCATCCATTACAGCAATGTTAATGCCATGCACAATAATGATAACACCGCCTCATCCATTACAGCAATGTGCCATGCACAATAATGATATCACCGTCTCATCCATTACAGCAATGTGCCATGCACAATAATGATATCACGGCCTCATCCATTACAGCAATGTGTCCTGCACAATAATGATATCACCCCCCTCATCCATTACAGCAATGTCAGTGCCATGTACAATAATGATATCACTGTCTCATCCATTACAGCAATGTTAGTGCCATGCACAATAATGACAACACCGCCTCATCCATTACAGCAATGTGCAATGCACAATGATATCACCGCCTCATCCATTACAGCAATGTGCCATGCACAATAATGATATCACTGTCTCATCCATTACAGCAATGTCAGTGCCAAGCACAATAATTATATCACTGCCTCATCCATAACAGCAATGTCAGTGCCATGCACAATAATGATATCACTGCCTCATCCATTACAGCAATGTGCCATGCACAATAATGATATCACTGCATCATCCATTACAGCAATGTCAGTGCCATGCACAATAATGATATCACCGTCTCAACCATTACAGCAATGTCAGTGCCATGCACAATAATTATATCACTGCCTCATCCATTACAGCAATGTCAGAACCATGCACAATAAATGATATCACCGTCTCATCCATTACAGCAATGTCAGTGCCATGCACAATAATTATATCACTGCCTCATCCATTACAGCAATGTCAGTGCCATGCACAATAATGATATCACCGCCTCATCCATTACAGCAATGTGCCATGCACAATAATGATATCACCGCCTCATCTATTACAGCAATGTACCATGCACAATAATGATATCACTGTCTCATCCATTACAGCAATGTCAGTGCCATGCACAATAATGATATCACTGCCTCATCCATTACAGCAATGTGCCATGCACAATAATGATATCACTGCCTCATCCATTACAGCAATGTCAGTGCCATGCACTATAATGATATCACTGGGGCTCCCGAGTGGCACATCCAGTAAAAAGCAATCGCTAGAGTGCAGGATGCGCTCTATAGCCTGGACGTCGCGAGTTCGAGTCCAGGCTATTCCACAGCCTGAAAACGGGAGATTCCTGGGGGCAGTGCTCAATTGGCCGAGCGTCGCCCGGGGGGGAGGGAGGGTTAGGTCGGCCAGGGTGTCCTCGGCTCACCACGCACCAGCGACCCCTGTAGTCTGGCTGGGCGCCTGCGGACTTCCCTGTAAGCTGCCCAGAGCTGCATTGTCCTCCGACGCTGTAGCTCTGAGGCAGCTGCAACGTTGAGTCTGCAGCGTGTAAAGAAGCGGGCGGATGACAGCACACGCTTCGGAGGACAGCGTGTGTTCATCGTCGCCCCTCCCAAGTCAGCGCAGGGGTGGTAGCGGTGAGCTGAACCTAAAAAATAATTGGGCATTTCAAATTGGGCAGAAAATAATGAAAACTAATTGGCAACGACTAAGTTAAAAAAACAAACAAAAAAAAACAATAATGATATCACTGCCTCATCCATTACAGGAATGTCAGTGCCATGCACAATAATGATATCACAGCCTCATCCATTACAGCAATGTGACATGCACAATAATGATATCACTGTCTCATCAATTACAGCAATGTCAGTGCCATGCACAATAATGATATCACCCGCCTCATCCATTACAGCAATCTGCCATGCACAATAATGATATCACTGTCTCATCCATTACAGCAATGTCAGTGCCATGCACAATAATGATATCACCGGCTCATCCATTACAGCAAAGTCAGTGCCATGCACAATAATGATATCACTGTCTCATCCATTACAGCAATGTTAATGCCATGCACAATAATGATAACACCGCCTCATTCATTACAGCAATGTGCCATGCACAATAATGATATCACCGTCTCATCCATTACAGCAATGTGCCATGCAAAATAATGATATCA
>NW_026707512.1:0-25122 GCF_902713425.1 Acipenser ruthenus
AATCTCTTCCTTCTCCAGGCTTCCTTATGGGATATGCAGATCGTGCATGAGTGCTATTTCCACTACAAGACTTCAATAAAGAAAAAAAACAAGTATATTTATGAGTTAGTCAGGGTTTGTCCAGGATTTCAAGATTTTAGATTTTAAACTTGAATAGAAAAATATCAAAAGAAAATAGCATTTTGCACTTAAACAAAATGTTTCATATGGTGGGTGGACTGTGAATCTTTATTTGGACAAAATAAAACAAACATTCTCATTTCACTGCCTCTCCTCTCGAGATTCAAGAACACAGGAATGCATCCTTAATTTCTGAACAGATAATTACATTTTGTATGTGCTAATGCTGTAGACATCCCACAGCCAATAGAGTAAATACAAACTTCTCTCTGCACTATAATGAGATTTCACCAAGAAACTACATTTTTGAGTCAGTCGAAAAATATGGATGTCTAGGTCCTGAAAATGCAATCCACATTCCACATGCTCCTTTGGATAAGATCTTACAGACTCCACCACTCACTTTTTCCTAATACGGATTTGATTGTTTTTTATCCACTGTAATGTCAGAAAATTGCATAGGTCATACCAAAGGACATCGACTCCATGGTGCCCAGTCAGATAAAACACAGTCTTCAGGACAAGGCAGCTTGCTCTCTCTGGCACCGAGAGGCATGTCTTCAGGGTCACAGAGATAATCTTCTACTTGATCCGAGGGCCCATCTATGGTATTTTGCATACATCTTATGAAACCGAATATTGAGAGAAATGTGTTTTAGTAATATGTAGGTGTTTTAGCCATTCATATAAATATTAAGACTGCCACCTTTAAACACCTAAATACTTAGAAAATCCATAAACTATACACGAACAATAAGCAGCAGACAAGTCCTATGTATTTTTCTATTATGTTGCAATCACATACTGACTAAAAGGCATTCTGTTTTATTCTTAAACAAAAATAATAGAGTGTAGCTTTACATGTTTAAACAATGACAGCAATGTTTAATTAAAGGTTCATCTTTAAGACTTAACCTTGGTGGCATTACCTGACTTTTCTTGTCTGTACACCTTCTCCACAGTTCTCCTTCAGATCAACATAGCTCACTTTCCACACACTCCATGGTTCAGCTGCCCAGACATACTGAC
Organism: Acipenser ruthenus; assembly: GCF_902713425.1. Lineage (NCBI taxonomy): Eukaryota > Metazoa > Chordata > Actinopteri > Acipenseriformes > Acipenseridae > Acipenser > Acipenser ruthenus. Next base: position 1,150 of record NW_026707512.1, read on the forward strand.
TGCAGTCACTATGACATGGGACCACTTCATACACCTAGTTCAAGAAAATCAATATGTCTTATATCAATTTAGTATCACAGAAATGTGTAGGCTTGATTACTGTATGCAGCGCTCTTATTAGATATGGCACATGATAATGTGTAGTCTTACCTGGGCCTGCAGAGATGTATGCAATGTATCCAATCAGTCAGAGAGGTACAGGGGACAAAAGCATTGGGGAAAAAAAAAACAGCTTTGTTCAGGCTATAATATATATCTGACAAACTGCTGCATATTATAACAATAGAATGAGCATTTTTACAAAATACAGCTTTCTTTAAACTGACCCCAGGGAGGGCATACCAGTAGGAATAATATTAAAGTGCACCAGTTATTTGATTCACCACTAAAATAGAACCCGATGACATCAAACTACTATACCATGGAAATCTCATGATTTAAAACACTGAAACCCCAAAAGCTAAGATCTAAGTTTTCCATATATTTTTTTTCTCCTTTACAGCGCATCCTTGTTTTTTGCAATGCATACAAATATGGAATGTGGGAGCTGTAGTTGAGTTGCATGGGCATCCCCTCCCACTCAATTTTCTTGTTCTGTGTTTTTACAAAATGGTCATGTACTATACTGTGGTTACATAAAAGTACTCATTGAGGGGTAGGTGTATGTAACATTAGAGTATTTGATCAAATCTTCACCCAAATTGGATGAATCTAGAGGAATGTGCTGCTTGAAACTAACTGGATTTAATCCAAAGGTCTGTCTTTGTCTAGTTTTAGGATGAAATGCCACACTCCAGGAGCATTCTTACATTGCAAACCGCCTGTGAGGATAAAATGAATTGTACTTATAATACTGATTGACTACTTCTGGGAAGGTATCCTATTAGACACTGCAGTAAGCCTGTGCATCAATGTGAGGACAGTACAGATGGTAATTTCACTGATAGTGGTAAAAACGCAACTGCTTTTAAGAAAGGGATGTCTGGGATAGAACAATTCAGCAACAATATTTTCCCTTTTTATTCACTATATTTTATGTTTCCTGAGTTAGCAATTTAATTTTTTTCAACTAATGATAATTAACTTTGAAGATAATTAATGGCAATAAAGATGTCATCTTCTGTAGTTTTAAACCTTCACAGTATTTCGAATATATTGGCATGCTTACAATTACTGGCAATTCCTAGGAAAATTGGTAAAAAAAAAAAAAAAGTTATCAAAGGCAAAGCAAACAATGCAATAGATACAAAACCAAATGATTATCGTAATGAGATAGTACTATTTCTACTACTATAAACGTGTGGCATATCATGTTAAAACCATAGGAAAGTGTACTTAAGCATAGAAAAGAGCAGGCAAGTGTGGTAAACCACAGACAGGTAAACTGCAAAGTTACCATGGTACCGGCATACTTTATAAGGGCTATGTGTTTAATGGGTATAATCAATATCTGAATTTTTTAGAACCTGTTTAGATTAATTAAAGGCAACACTTACAATTATGGCAACAAACACCTTCCAATAACTCATTTAAACCAGTCATACGCTCACACTGGTATGTGTTTTGTAGTAAACTGGGGTAAGCTTGCCACTTTTCAGGACCTACTGTCTTCTTGTGTAAAATGAACAATCAAGAACTACAGGTAGGAAATTAAACAGGGTGGTGCCTGTGTATTTATTTATGTTTACAAAAACAAAAGTCCAACTCCTTCCATGAGTGCTAAACTAAACTTTGTTCAGTTTTTAACTATAAACTGCACAGCTAAGCCATTTACCAGTACCCAACACATATACTCTTCATGTATAAACACAGGACCTTTCATAAGGTTTCCCCACACAGGTCTCTTCTCAGGCCTTAACAGACAGGCCACAACCCTTTAGAACTGCTATATATACACTCACCTGACTGTAATTATGACACTGGCTCAATAAAACAATCAATTAAACAATTATATTGTGGCTGTGCCAAGCAGCCACAAAACACACATTCCCCAGTGTGCAGGGCCTCTGTCCTATCACAGTTTATACAGTAAAACCCTTTACCTGGTTGACATGGTCCAGTTTAGGGCACGGTCTTCCTCCATTGTAAGGTTTTTCACGAAGCCATTTAGAGCGTACTTTCACACCACTTCCACAAGACTTACTGCAGCGTGACCAGTTAGACCATTCGCTAAGTTTACAGTCTGAGGGGCAGGGGATGATACAGGCCTCTTCAATATAGCCTGAAAGAACATTTTGAAAGAATGGGAATTTAGAATGAGCAGATGCAGTATATTATGTGTTCTGACAATTGTGTCTTTAGTGACTGACATTCCATTACAAAATATCATGGCTAGAAGAAAAACTGAAGTAGAAAACTAAGTGACATGTATGCATACATATGGAAAAACAATTACATAAATGCATGCATCTTGACTGAAAAGCTGAATGGTTATATTCAGAGACTGAAAATATAACTATGTTACAGTAAAATATACCCCGGGGTCCTTTGGAAAGTGAATGGCTACTTGAATATATACAATGGACATATTTCTCATGTTTGATTTAACTGCAGTACAAATTAAACAAATATAATGTATTTGCATAAAACATATGAATTACCTATGGCAGTATTATTCTTACAAGGGATATAGGGAGATGTATTTTTTTAATCCTGCCCAGAACCACTAATCCCAGGATACACCTATAGTATAGGGGTGCACCGATAATCGGTAGCCTATCGGCATGGCACCGATATGAGGAAAAAAAAACACAATTGGCCATCGGCAGTTTGTGTTATTTCAGCCAATAACGTACACCGACATTCATGCTTGAATTTCTTCCAGCACAGAATTTAATGTTTGGTCAAGCGAGCTTACTAATGACGCAAGAACACTGAGACAGTAATTTTCCCAGTGCTGTGTAAGGTACGATCATCCTGCAGTAAATATGTCTCAAAAGAGCGGTGTTTGGATTTTCTTTTTAAATATCTGATTTAAATATCTTATAGGATAGTGAGTTGTGTGCAGCACAACAGACTTGATGCTACATTAAATCCAACGATGAACTGTGAGTGTTTATCTTGCTTAATCTACATTGGTTATGGATGTATTCGGCAGCATTTTGAAGCAGGAATTGATTACTGTGCCATTTTATGTTAAGCAATGTATGCTTAAAATAAGAATTTATATAGACCCTATGTCTTGTTCTAGTAATTTACCTGCACTATCTATTATTATCGGTATCTAATCGGTATCGGCGGATATGAGTTGATAACCAACGGCTGTCGGAATCAGACAAGATAATCTTTATCAGTGTACCCCTGCTATAGTAGCTACAAAAAAGACCCCAGGAATGTGTGCAAACTGAAATATGAGTTACCATGAACACAAACAATAACATTCTGCTCATCATATTCAATACTGCAGATATATACTGTACCTCTTGCACTGCACGCTAAGGTTGGTGATACAGCCATGCTCCATGTATGGAGCTCAGTGCATTTGGATGTATATTTCAGAAATAGGTCACTTTGTCAGTTCAGGCTTTGACCAGGTGCAGAAGATACACACAGAATGCATCATTGCATTACTGTTCCTGATCATATGAAGAATGGTCTCAAAACAGTACATTTAATACTGTCATTTTCTGTAAGAAATTCCTTATTACATGTAAACCATTTGCTTCAACTCAACATAATCCCTTCCCCAACACTTGTATTCAGTGTTAATTTGCTGTCTGAGGCTACAGAGAGAGGTCATGGGTGGGCTGTAAGGACCTGTGAACGGGAGAGAAGGAATCTGAGCTGCAAATCTACCTCCCGACCAGAAAGGGCGCTAAGTAAGGTTGGTGATACGCCTTCACGGGGACGGGCCGACTCTATGGTAGGACGGAACCGGAAGTCGGCCATCTTGGGAAAAGGCCGTAGCTGTAAGACTGCTGAACGACTCTACTGTGATCAGCTGTGTTGTGTGCGACGATTGGATAGAGCATGGTGTCGCACTGATCACAGGGAGGAGTTTAGTAGTACAAAGGGAACACAGCTACGTGAGTACGGCCCCTTACGCTGAAACACTAACGCGCCAGAGCACTGTGCTTTTGTTTTGTTTTTGTGTTGCAGATGAGCAGCGAACTCGAACCCGTCCCCGCACTGGAGCACCTGTCACAACCGCAACCGCAACCTCAACCCGTGCCTGTGCTATCGGGACTCTGGATTATTGTTTTGTTCACCCCTTTTTTGTTTCTGGTCCTGCAATTCCAGCGTCCCCAATACCATTGATGGTAGCGGGGACAAACCTCCTTGTTTTGTTGTACATAATAATAAACGGGGACCATTCCCTTTGTAAATAACTCGCTGTTTGGACATTTCATCACCCCTGCATCACTCACATCCTGACAAGACCTCAGAATTAAAGTTAAATAAAACCTTTAGCTACCTCTTACATGTATGGTCTTTGTATCTATAGTATCTCTCTGTCTATGTGTTGGGACAGAGGCAGGTATGCCACTGGAGATAAAGCCACCCCCATTCCTGTTTTCAAACACTGCAGTAACCAATGAGCCACAACTAATACATACAAATCAATAGTAATAATACAATAAAAAATCATGAATAAAAAAGATGTCAGACACTTTTACCCTTAAACATTGTTGCAGTGCACAGCTGTTTAATAAACCGTCAGTAAATCACAGATACCCCTCTAATCCTTACATTAAGCCTTTCAGCAACAGAAAGAGCTTTATAATGTCAGGACAAATCAATGGCTCTCATTTAATCATTACTTTGGGGAACATAATCTCACACTAATAAGGTAGCAGACAAATTAAAATAAACCGTTCTGACATTCTAGGTATAAATAATCCCATATTAACACAAGAGAAATAATAGGGCCTTAACAGAGTTTCGGATTTTACTAGAGAACAGAGATTTTTGGACAGTACCTTTAGAAACATTTCAAAGACTGAAAATTAACAAATCAAAACCTGGGATTTAACAACATGAACTGATGTAGCCAGTTTATATGTGCCTTCATGATCCTATTTAAAGGACTGTCTGTGGAAGTTCAGCATTCTGCATGTTATTATGGTCTAATTGTGTCATTGGTAAGAGTTTATTTAAAATTACCAAATATGCATGGGCATGCATGTGTGATTTATATAAAGGACATAAAGCTGATAAATTAAGGGCCTCATTCACTCAACGGCAGTAAATGACCAGAATTACCGTACGGCAAGGGGAATCCACACGAGCAAAAATGAACCAGCGGTAGCTGTATTCACTAAGCTAATTATATGCACAAATAAAGCAAGCTAAATGATTAATTTTCAAGTTGTCACAATGCACGGAATTCAACACGCGGAATTATCCATGAGGTTTACACACAGTACTATAGGAGATTATATATATATATATAAAGTTTGAGAAAAAGGAAAACTGCTGTGTACCAAAATGATCAATAAGAAAAAAGAAAAAAAGAAAAGGATATTTCAGGTACTTAAAAAGGTAGAATAATTGATTACAAATCAATTATCAGGACGTTTCAGACTACAAGTCCTTCATCGGCTGAATACAAATATATATATATATATATATATATATATATATATATATATATATATATATATATATATATATATACCAACATTTAAAACTTATGTTGACACATTAATTACAATGACCGTGTCATTCCCACAGTCTATTTTGCTGCCTTTAATCCCAAAATATTAAACACGGGAGAAATGTTAACTGTAGACCTGAAATGACAAAACCAAAGCTTTTGTGTTTTTCTTCATAAAAACAAAAAAGATTTTGTTTGAAGTTTTAAAACCACAGATACCATCAAAATATTTGTAAATTATATAACATCACATATGCCACTGGAGCCTATCAACCTAAAAAAAATAATAATAATAATAATAAAAAAAACATTGTATACGACAAAGCATAGACTTAAACAGCTAGTGTTTCTCCCTCTGTTACATTGTCTATTACAAAAGCAGAAACGCAATTGAAATCAATGCCATTCTCCACAAGTGTCTTAATGATGCAGTGTATCTACTAAGTAATCAGTAAGCTCCTCAGAATTAGCAGATGTAAAGCTCTGTGGGATGAAAATAATGTACAAAACACAGTTGCCTTGATCATCAGTGGCCTCGTCGCATACAGGCAAAACAGACTCAATCATTCATTTTGCTATTTAAATATTATTTGTGTGCTACTCTCGACTATGTGTGACACTGTTAGGCACCCAGCTCCACAATTGGGGATTTCTTTCATTTAAAAATGTTGTAAGATTTCATTGGACAGCCATTGTATCGGTATCTTCGCTGCACAAAGGCTTCCTCTAATTCAAACGTGTTGACATTACGTGTTTCTCCACTTCCTGTGCTCTTTTTAAATAATCCTGTGATTGTGACATGCTTGTTCGGTAATTGTTTAATCTGAACTTCAAGTTTGATTTTCTTGTTTTTATGTACTGTGCTGTCAAGATGCTTGTCAATAGTACCTTTCCTTAGATGATCCAAAGACACATTACAAGTTGAGCAAAACATAATCCCACCATCTGCATGCAATGTCCCCTTTTCGTAGGTCTGAACACGATCTTCTGTTAAACTTCCCGCCTCTGACTTGCATGTTACGTCATTGTACAGTATGAGGAATTCGCCAATCATGAAGCCAGTGTTTGTTTGACCCCGTTGCCCTAATAACCAAATGCACGGCACTGATGCCAGACTGTGTACAGCTACTGTAGCGCTGCTTCTACTTGATAAAAGTATGAAATGAACAGGTTAGGTCAAGAGTAATGTAAAATACTGTAAGGAAAATAAAATGCATATTTTTCACGGTAGGCAGTCAAATACATGATTTCTGTGAAATTCGTGATATTGTGAATTTTCCGGGGACCTACATATAAGGCTAGTATGATCTGTGCTCTATCTGTATGTGCAAATCATTATTCAATTGTCACTTCATACTTTTCTTTGCTTGTGACAGTTTTGCTATTATGCTTAAAGAACATGCTTGCTGCAATAGTAATTCAATCTCAAACACAATTATTTCATTGATAGCCCCGTGTTGCACCAGTTAGTAAATCAGACCCAAAGTATTTTTTGGTGGTGTGCTGTTGTGTACATGTGACATTATGGTGTCTTGTGTGTGTCTTTTTTTGACAAGCCCTGCGTTGCGTATGTGCGACAAGGGGAGACACTTTTTTTGAAGTACGTCACTTCCACGACTTGCTTCACTGTTTGGAGTGGTTCGTTTCCAAGTGAACTGGAACACGTTTAGTTTCACATGGCAAAAAGCTGAAACGGAGCGAAGTGACAAAAACGTACCGAGTCCCCTTCCAAGCAAACCGAGCCCACCATTTCAAGTGATTTGGTTTGATGCGATTATGTGGTTCTCAGAGGTTTCACATTTAACTTCAAGCAAACCGAACTGCACTTCAATCCGCATCAAAGGGTCAAACGAACTAGGTGTGAAAGTGCCAACACAGAATCTCGTGTTCCTTTTCTTTGAAACTATGTTGTGTTTCTGAAAGGAGAATCCACCCACTAATCACATACGTAATTAAAATCTTCTTTAAATAGCCCTCTTGTCTATTTATTTCTTAGCAGACGTCCTTATCCAGGTCTATACCTCCTTGTCATTTCTTTGTTTGGTCCTCCTCTTTCCCTGCCTCCAACTTTCAGCTTGTGTCGATGTGTTGCATCTGACCAGAAAAGAAAAATATGTAGGTAGGTTCGAAGAGAGAGAGAGAGAGAGAGAGAGAGAGAGAGAGAGAGAGAGAGAGAGAGAGAGAGAGAGAGAGACAGAGAGAGAGAGAGAGCCTGTTGGAGTACAGGAGGACAGTAGGGGGAACTGCAGTGTGCAGTTTTTCAAGTGTGAAGGGACAAACAGCAGAGGTGAACGTGCATGGAGGAGTAGCAACTAACAGGTTTTTTGTTTGTTGTTTGAAAATAATTCTTGTAGTATTGAGTTAAACAGCAGTTAGCAGCAGTTTTCCAGTTTCTACATGCAACTATTTACTTGATTTATTGGAATAACAAACATTCAAGGGCAGTCATCCAGAGCAGGGGAGGATCGTCTTCAGCATTTGATCGGGTTTGAAACAAAGTGTTTGTTCAATTTTTTATTTTTTGGGACTTGCTGGTTTATACTGGCATTAATTTTCATTCAATCAATATCCATTACATCATAGTTCGGCCAGCATATAGGGGCAGCTATCGAGCTCCAATGGACAAGGCAATGGGCCAAATTATATTACATTTCATTATTGACATGGTCTTTTGTCAAATGCAATAACAAAAATGATCATTTTAAATCTTTTTTTGGATGTCTCCCTTCTGAAAGTGCTGTTATGACAACTCATTGCTTGAAGAAAAAGCTTTGCTTATAACTGACAACTACAGAAACACTAATACAATGTTTGTAGTCCAATTCAAAGCGTTTTAAAGAAAAACAAAACAAAACATTGTGGTCAAAAGGTAAACTTTATGAATAGTACCTGTTCACATTCCAGAATTCCAGTCTCCCTGTTTATTGTCAAATGTGATATTTGGAATTGTAGTTTCCAAGTACTAGCTGTAGAAGTCCCTAAACCTGAACAAATCATCCAGATTCATGTCTGAACAGTTTTTTAAATAAAATACTGAAATAGCATTAGAATCATTAGAATACAAGCTTGTTAAAGTGCTGGAAAGAGAAGAAAGTCATTCTATGCTAGAAGAGTTATAAATAAAATAGTGACACGCCAGGACCTATTTCAGACATGTTCAAACAACACACGATCAGTGCAACAATACAACAATGTGAGATTAGTGGCGTGCTTCAGTGTACTCATCAGGAGTGCAGCCACTGTTAAGCAATACATACAGAGAAACAATACATTAAGTAAATACTAATATCACTGACTATACTGTAGGTCGGTGCACATAATAGATGTTGCCTAACAAGCTAAGAGAAGCTCTTTATGTTGCAGCCAATCAAAGGGCTGAACATAACTCTCAAATTCCAATGCACAGGATGTCAACTGAGGTTCACAGTGAACATGGGATCTGTGAGTACCTGGTGCCCAGCATTATGATTAAAACAAATATGGTGGATAGCATCTTTACGTTTATAACTCACCGTGGCTGTTACACCGAGAGGTTTCCACTATGCGGTTATTCTGATCATAGCAGACCATGGCCTGGCTGCGATAGCCCTGTCCACACTCCTTGATGTCCCCCAGGACCTTCATTCCCAGGATACCCTCCACCTTCCCATCTGGCAGAATGCAGTCAGACCAGTTCCCCACCGGCTGGGCGTTGTACTTGTCACAAGGGCAGTACTGGGTCTCAGTGAGGGGGAACATTTGGTTGTTTCTGCATTTCTCTCTCTTCTTGCTTTTCCCTGGAAATTAAACTCACTTGTCATTGCCATAGTTTGTAAAATGTATTTTAAAATGGTGTTGATCAGTGAAAAAACGGAACAAATCTAATTTAAGCCAGAACTAATTAGTTCTTATAAGCTGTTAATTACTCCACCTTATTCCTATAGTGTCTTTCCGGTATTTAATGTCTTCATATGTTATTTTTGAGAGAGATTAGCAAAACCTTTCATAAAAAATGTGATTGTCTTTATATAGGCAAATTAATATGGGAAATAACCAATGCTAATTCTGACCATAACCTGCCTCTGCCACTACCACAAAAGATCAACAACAAAGAATTCATACAGAAAACATATATATTTTGTTTCTCTATGTTTGTGCTGCATAATGGTTTATGTTAATACACCACATTATCATTATCTATGAGAACTAGCAGCAAATTGGTCCCCATGGCAGTAATTTTCCTCCTTATCTAAAGACAAATATGGTAACCCAGGTCCTTTTAAAATGCATTAATTTGACAAAAAATCTTTAGGGACTTTTGCACGGATTTGTAACCCATGAATTTGTCAGGATATTCTCATTAATCTATTTGGTGATTTTTTAAATTTTTTTAGGTTCTGATACAGTATGGTCCTCCGTGGATCATTTGATCATTCATAAAGAAAAATCATCCATGTTTTGGTAACTGTAGTACACTCATTTGGTTCATGAGGTTAGTAGCAGTTATCACAGTAATGTTATGCATCCCTATCATGAGGTCTCTATGGACCTTTGAAGGATCCTTTTAAGGTTTTCAGCAGTGGAAACCCTTATGTTTTTTTCATAGGATATGAAGAAAATGAACACCTGTTATAATACATTATGAAAATATCATGTGAACTAAAGAGAAAAATAAGCCCCAGAAGGTAACCTTTATTTATGACTGCAACTTGTACCAATACAGTAAGAATATCAAGTCAAAACTGACTCAGCATGCAATCTAAATAGTAGAAAACATGTATCTCGAATCGTGCTTTTCTTTTTTTTAATTTAGTAGTCGCCAATTGTTTTTATCATTTTCTCCCCAATTTGGAATAGTCAATTATGTTTTTTAGGCTCAGCTCACCGCTATCACCCCCGCGCTTTCATTCAAGTTTCTTAAGATATTTTAAAACATACTTTATTTTCCAGCATTAACAGTACAATCAAGAGGGACAAACTAGTCAATAAGTAATGGATTTCCAGTTTGTTCTTCTCTTGCAGGATTTTTACTTACCGACAAGTGCTCGTTTTCTGGTTCTAACTCCTGCACAGTCTGCACTACAAGAAGAGAACTTAGACCAGTTGGTTAACTGGCAGTCATTCTGGCAAGGCAGTTGGCATGGTTGAGTAATAGGAGGCATAAATCTGCAATTCTTCAAGCACTCGCCAATGTCAGCTTGTCCACCATCTTGCTTGCGACAGGATATTGCTGCAGACAATCAAATATGACAGTCATTGTTCACACAATATTAAAAAAAGAACAACATGCATGTAATCCATTTTGTTTATCTATTCTGAAGGGGTATGGCATCTTCTAATGGGTGGAATCACCCCCATATTTGCACACTGTCTTGATGTGTAGCCCGGTCTATTCAATGGGCCTAAATGTACTGGTTTTAGCATAGAGTTTTACAGATTCACTAGAATGGAATATCAGTGTCCTTAACACAAAATAGGTAGCCCATTGAGAGGATCTAACCTGGTTCTCTATGCTGAGAGAGCTACAATATAGTAGATACAGTGTATTTGCAGAGAAGACAGAAGCAACTTTATATTACTTTATCATTTTACTCAAGTCAGAATCTTGCTCTTATTGTATTACTTGTATTGTAACACTTGAAATGTATTTGCTTACGATTGTAAGTCGCCCTGGATAAGGGCGTCTGCTAAGAAATAAATAATAATAATAATAATAATAATAATTATACTGGCAAGTGTTCATTACTTTGTAGCCTGAAAAAATGCCAACGCATGAGTCAACATCAGGCTAAGGTATAATCATGGCTATGGTATAGCTTCCAAAGCAAGAAGTCCAGGAATATAATGCTCAATCAAACATTGACAATGCTCATTTACAGTGCGTCTCCCATGGTTACCTAGAATTAAAATTAGTTAGAGGGCCATTCCATGAAAATGTTATGTTTAATCCATTAATAAGTGATCAATATTGGACTAATGATAATCCAATGTAACAAACTTTACATTTCCATGGACTGGTCTTTTCACTAATTTTAGTGCAGAAGAGAAACAGGGATCTGAGAATTTAAATTACCATATATGCCTAAAGTAAACTTTAAAAATAATTGTGATACATTTAATAGTTTGTTGTTGTGCTATTAGTTAAAACAGCAGGAGTCTTGGAATAATAAAACCATCCAGTACATCACTGGAAAGCTATAGCGTATTAAGCAAATAGTAAAAAATATATATATACACTAAACATCCTGATAATTGCAAAAAAAAAAAAAAAAACAGTACATGCCTCAAGATGCTCCACTGACCTCATATATCGAACACCTGCACACAACACTGAATAATTTATTATGCCTATTATCATAATATATGTTGTGTTTCTTGCACCCTTAAACGAAACACACACAAGACCATTTTCTTCTTTACTACTTTTTTTTGCACCAGTCCAAGTTAAGTGTTTAATAAAGCAATACGTATTATTTATTTAATACGTAAAAACAATACACTCTTTTCTACTCACGGAGAGGTTTGCGTGGAGCAGTGTCTCTTTCAGTGATGGTAAAGCTTTTTATATACATCTTCTTGTATTTCTTATCTTTGTAGTAAGTTACGACTACAGTACATTTTTATTTTGAAGTCCATGGACATACTCACACGTCATCTGTGACGTCACCTACTTCTGTTCAAATTATTCATTTCTTAAAGGCACAGTGCACAATGCAGCACGATGCTGCAGATATCGTGGAAACGAAGTAATTGCCAAGTGTGTGTGTGTGTGTGTGTGTGTGTGTGTGTGTGTGTTTTCTTTCAAACTCGTGTCCAATTATTATTATTATTATTATTATTATTATTATTATTATTATTATTATTATTATTATTAGTAGTAGTAGTATTAATAAACATATTTTTATTATTTTTACTACCGGTACTTGTAGTAGTTGTATGTAATAGCATTCACTGATATTCAAACGAAACAGTAGTACAACACCGATTTTTTAAATACCGGCTGGGGATTGGTCAACAGCTGTTTTCATGTTGCTTTCGGCAGTCCCTCCTACTCCTGCAAAACTTCTCTCTGCCCCTTTTGTGGATTGGAAATGGCTAGTTTTGGTTTCGGTTTTGTATTATGCTACTATCATGCATTATGCACTTTCCACTGTATTTAATGTATTATGCATTGTTTTTTTTTTTACTGTATATCATGCATTATGCATTTCTCTGTATTTAAAGTATTATGGATTTTCTTGTTGTTACTGCATCTTGTAAAGCGCTTTGTGATGGTGGTCCACTATGAAATGCGCTATATAAAATAAAGATTGATTGATAAAGAAAATGTGATATGGAAACTCTTTCGCAAGAGCGATCAGGGTTTGATTTGATCCGGCCCCTTAGTTCTAAAAATAGAAAATTGGAAAATATTGTATTTAACACATTAAACATTATTTTTTTAAATAATGTCCATGTTTCCTGTAAAGTGATAATACTTAATGTACCAGAGCTTTCACTTCTTTTCTTACTGCAGCATTGTGTCTCACCTTCATAGGGATTAACTTAAAAGGACTTAATAAATTATTGATTAATTGAGCAGTTTAATTTAACCAGTGGTTCTTTGGCTAGCAGGGTTCTGTAAAATATGTAACCATCACACCAGCGGAAAGCACACTAAGTGCATGTTTTAGATGCGCCACTCCAAGGTTATTAAAAATGAATGTATTTTTTTTTGTTTGTTTCATTCATACCTTTCCAATAGTCTACTGGTGCGACATTAGTTTAACAAAACTACATTGAGAATTCTTCTCAAAAGGATTTTAATTAAGCACTCCAACTAAATATCTTTAGTGATAGAGGAAAGTATAATATGTTGAGAGAGGCCCTGAAAACTGTATTTTATGTTGTGACATTTGCAATTTTAATGATCTGGAAATTTTAATTGCATTATTTATTTCAATATTTGTCATTAGGCAAACTGTGGTCCATCTGTTATTTATTCAGTAGAGTTAAAAAATATAATTATTAAAGTTTTAAAAAGATACAACCACGGCTAGAGATATAGGATTGAAGCCCACACCCCAATTATTTCTGTCAAGTAAACAAGAGCTCTATTTAATTGTTTTTTTAATCCCATTTTGTGAAGATTACATACATCTATTCATTTCTTTGGATTGAGAGCAATGTTCTGTACAATGGAGTGTGTTGTATGAGACATTGGATGAGCATACCTCTTGTTTGTAGTCCTGGGCCACATGTCTCATGAGTTCCAGGACTGTCTTGACGTACATACCATGGCACTAACTGACAGCGACGCCATTTATGGGTCTTCCATCTACAAAGGAGGTTACATAAAAAAATAGATTTCACTCAAAACCTGTGATGCAAGATGGCAGAAGCTGACTCTTAACAAGCCGCCATTGCTTTGACAGCTGGTTACACACAGTAGATCTGATTCACACTGATCTTGGACTACCATCCGATAGCCATGAAAAGTGGTATTATGAGTGGATTCTTCAAAAGTGTTTTTTATTGTTACAACTTGGTAATGGCAATAAAACAATTGCTTAATCAGAAAGACTGCAACATGTATTTTTGTGTGTTAGTTGAGAGGACTTACCTGAAACCAGGGCACACGGATGAGGTCTCACATTCCTTCTCCTCATACAGTACTTCAGGACAATCCTGGCCACCATTTGCTGGCAGCTGGATGATGACACGATTACGAGACTGTTTCTTTATTGAACGATCCCCTATAAGATTAATACATATATTCATGATATATATATATATATATATATATATATATATATATATATAGAGAGAGAGAGAGAGAGAGAGAGAGAGAGAGAGAGAGAGAGAGAGAGAGAGAGAGAGAGAGAGAGAGAGAGAGAGAGAGAGCAAGAACTGAGAATTCAAAAACACCTCTCTATATCTCAGGAGAACAGGATCCAATACTTAATGAAGAAGAAAAAAAGTAATTGACAAACTGAAAACTTTAATAATTAGCTACAATGTTTTGGCTTCCTCCTTCTTCAGATAGCATGGTCGAAACAGCAAGGTAGACAGATGTTGTTGTTTAAGTCCACGTTACAGTCAAATGTGAAATACATACTATTGTCTTAGTCGAGCCTGTTGACCATAAATAACCATTACTTTTCAAGTGCAGTTTCTACAAATATGTGTATTGGTATTCGTAGGCAAATATATTTTAGGAACATCATAAATGCTTAAGAAAACAAAAAAAATCAAGACAGTGCTGTTGAATACTGCAATTACCTAGATTTATGCTATTTGTGCAAATTAGGGAATTTCTTCTTCAGAGATTGTTTACAGCATCTGTTGCCTAGCTGGTATTTTATGACTTTGTTCTTGGAAATTACTGAGACACATTTGCATAAATGAGCTGACAATGTCATAAAAGAAACTGAATATCATGATTTTACAATGTTTTTTTTTTGTAAAAAGAATGGATACTCTGGTTTTTAAGTTATGCGTTTTACATTGTGTGAATCTATAATTTGCATTCTGTAACAAATGGCTTTAAACATATTTATCTGGGCTTTGGCACAGGCTGCTGCTTGTATTCTGACCAAAATAAGGATGACACAATACGGCAGCACTGTATTTATTTCATATCTATTACTTACCATTTACTTATTACTTTACAAAAAACATTGTGCTTTTAAACATCCCTAAAGGGTTTGGTAAGTTGAGGCCCTACAGTATTTGGAACAGCAAATGGAATGGGCCCACATTGTACGGGGCTGAAGAATGGCATTACCTTCTTGACATGACGATGGGCAGGGAGTCCAGTCACTATAAGGTGTTACAATACAATCCTTCTTGCATGGCAACAGACAAGGCCTCACTGTATCAGGCCGAAGACTCTCAGGGCACCTAAAATAATAAGCCCATCTGGTAAACTTCATTCTGTATGTTGCGTTCATAATATTTGTTTTTCAAACTTTTGAAGACCATTTAAAAAAACTACATTTCTATAGTTCAAAAATAATTTTAAAAAACATACTGAATCAAAACACACTTCTAAATAAATCACAGTAGTTAAAGCGCTGTGCCCATTGATACAAACCATAATCAAATTAACTGTTAACATGATATTCCCAATCAAGAAACCTCCAAAAATAATTAGAATACACCTAGAGCTGTTTCGTAAAAAAACAAAGTTTGCATAATCAAGGTTTCAATGTACACACTTATCTTACTGTACTGTACAGTATATCATTATGCATGTTATCTTCTTCTAGAGAGGAGCACAATTAAATAGAGGCCAGGTCAATGCTGGAAAAATAATCATCTCAAGATATCCAGGGTCCATATGATACTCAATAAAACATTAATCCCATGATTTCAGACACACAATTGACTTCCTCAAGGTCAGATCAAAGTGAAGTGATACAAGGTGATGAGGCCTTTCACAGAGCCAGATAAGCCCAATAGTGTCATTTCAGTTCTTTATATCACACAGCGATAATCCTTTTTATCAGAAGAATCTGAGTCTGGTTCTGACCTACTTGTTTATGTGCACTGCTTTTGTTTAATTTTTGACTGTTTTTTAAATACATGTCTGTTGTTGAATTCCAGTGGATCAAGAGAAATATGGCAAATTGTTCAGCTGAATGAGGTCTAGTAATCTGATCTTTTGGCATATCCACAGGGGTTTTCAGTGATGTCCATAAAGTGCTGGGTAGAGATTGTATTTCTCATCCCATTGCCCGGATGGCTCAGATCATCAGTGTCAATTGTAATGCTCTGAAGTTGAGCGAGAGCCTCAGGGGTATTTAAATGCTGGCCTGGATGATGGCACTGCACTGCTATAAAGTGAGACCTATGAAAACAGATTTATTTTTTTAATACCATTACCAGTGGCAAATCTCTTGCAGAGACACAAAATCCTTTGGCTTTTTTTTATTGTGTTTTAAGTTTGACTTTGCGACTCCACTGTCAAAATACATTTTACCACAGTAGTTCTGAGTATCAATAGTAGGTCTACTACTATGTATTAAATTTCCGACAGTTAAACATTAGGGAGAAGCTGCTTACTTGCTCTTTGCACAGCAGAAAATACCATAATAACAACGCACTCTACTTTGAAATCCAGTATCCAAGCTGGTATAGCCTATTATATCCTACTTTATGAATACACACTAGTGTTACTTAAGTAAATCAGAATATAGTCAGTCTCATCTTGTAAACGTGTGGGGAATATTAAGTAACTATACAAACAATGAAGTAAGGATACAAATTGAAAATATGTGTTAAACAAATAAACTGGCTTATTGATCAGCAGAGAGTATTGGAATTCCTAAACATGATTGGTTCAGCATAGACTAACTCAATTAACTTTGAAAATAGTGAAAATGATCTGTATAATGCAAATCCATATTTGCTACCAACATAACCAAAAATAACACTGCATATGTAAGCAATAGAAACATGATTCAAAAGTAAAACATGTTTCATTGCAATTAGAAACTGGTAAACATCGCCTTTACTGTTGTTTTAAACACTTTAAATCTCTAATTTATAGATTTATTTACCCTTTTAAGTATTGCTTTCCTTCCGTCTCACTTTTTTTTTAAAAGATAAACTGTCTATCTGAATGTTTTGTGACCATCTACCATGTTGGGGAGCCTGGCAGTGGAGCTTCTGCTTGGTGGATAAGGTTTCTAAACAGTACTAAATCATATGAATCCTGCTTTCTCAAAAGATTTTGTCTGACTATCTTTAAAAAAAATGTATGGCACTAAAAGGAATTTTGATATAATAACTAATTATCTACAATAAGTGTCAGTAACACTTTGAATTCGTTTACCCAACCTTCAGACATAAAATTACATATATTTATGTAGCCTCTTTCTCACAAAAGAAATCAATAAACAAACCTAATAATAACAAACAGAGATGACACCAGCAAAATACATCTGTCCATATGATTAAGAACATGAGTACATTTAGTATACACGCAACGATCCTCTTTGTTATTTTGCTTATAGTCAATTGAAATATGTTCAAAATTATTTAAAAATAAATTAATTTTTAGAAGCCTATTTAGCTTAGTGATATAATTTAACTTTTATTGTTTTCATAATGATACCCCATGTTATGTTAATGAATGTCATTATCCAAATGCTCATGGACCAAAATTGCATTACATTTTAAATGCAAAACAGATACATTGAATTAATTTACAGAGCAGAAAACACACCGCACACGCAGAAATCAAAGAATTCTCTTATTAGGTTGGCATTTATCACCCGTTAAAGATTAATTCAGTTCTGTACTTCTTTTTTTTCAAACCATTAAATCCGCTAATTATGTTTCATTTTGTTTATTCTGTGATTATGCTTTTATCCAGACATAACTGAATACCAGTACAGTACTTTATAAAAATGATCCACTGAAGCATCAAGGGCGGGTGTAATCTGTTACACTTATGTTGATGCAGTTATGTTAGCTCATGACTTCAATGTATTTGTCTGGAAATGACAAACTAGACTCTACTTCTTATAAGGAAAAGGCAATAGAAGATACTTCTTGTCAGTGCTAAATACAGTGGAATCCCTCTATTAGGACCTTCAAAGGGAGTATAATGGTCAGTAGAAGGCAGGCCACAACAGAAGATCTTCAATTTGACTTTACATTGAAAGGGACAGACAGACAGTGATCTTGGTGAGGTTGAGTGTGTACTGTTGTATTGACACACTGATCAAGGCACTAGCAGAAACATTTGTCCAGTTAACTCAGTTAATTTATTAGTGTTACTTTGTGTGTGTACAATACACCAGCAATACACCACAATGGTCTTCCCAAGATGTTTCAATATTTTATAACCTCAAATGTAAAATATGAAACTATTTATCTCTTTTGTATTAAGTATCAGTAGCTTTTGTCCAATCAATATACCCATTTCAGTCCCATTAAAAAAAAAAAAAAAAACTAAATCCCCATTGATCTTTCCAACTGTTGTGAGAGAGGAGAGATGTATGAAACACATTTTTCCTGTCGTCTGTCTTTTTCTTAGAAATATTAAATAAAAGGAAGGAAACAAAAAGATAAGGATGTGGACAGTGAAAATGTAATTTCTTTGTAACGAGCCTTATCTCTTACTTCTTTGGTGGCACCTGTCCCACGTTGACCCTCACACAGATGACCTTCCTTGTCTGCATTCCGACTGAGCAGGTGGGCTCACCGCTCCAGCTGGTGCTAGAATTAATAGTTGATACTGATGGGTCCTCTATGCACTGGCCCCAGGTCCCAGTTTGCCAGTGATAGACAGTGCAGGGGTGGTCATTACAGCTGCGGACTTCCTGCAGAGCGCTGCTATTCGGGCACTGAACTCCCCCTAAAACAATTAGACAACAGACATGTCAAAAGAATAGATTTTAAGCAATACGTGAGTTTGAACAGGTAGAAACAATTATAGTCAATGTATCTGAATATTTGGGGATGGTAAAATGTTCTGCTAGGGTAAGACCATTTTATGGAGGGGGTGCAGATTACAGAAAGTAATACTGAAGAAAATACTGTATAACTGAAATGATCTTAAAATGTCTGGAATTGAACAGTGAAACCCACTCATCTGAGAGTAATGTATTATATTACCATGCTGCCTCTGCTTATGGTTTTTCATGGGAGTCAATATAATGAAAGGTCAGAAATCCTTTAAACGTAATCCTTTAAATTTAACACTGGTACTGTATGTGTCCACTAAATAATAAACTGCCCACATGGAACAAAAACATATTTTTAATATATTATAAGAAATTGTATGATACTTATATTTTCCCAACATCATTCTTGAATTAAATAGAATATAATAAAAATATATGATCAAGATATTTTATACATTTTTAATACACCAAAATTGGCCCCTTTTCTAGATATGAAAAATACATGAGATATATGATAAATATATGTTTATATATGTTAAAATATATGCTTTTAAAATATTAAGTAAATATATTGAGAAATATTCATATCAGAAAAATGCATTATGTATACATTTAAAATATGACATTTAATATACAGTATGTACTTGTGCATGCCACATAAAAAACAAACAATATTGCAGACAAGCAGAGCACTTAAAATCACCTTTATGGATTAATAAATGAAAGAACACAGCTCTTTTTCTTTTTATAACAACAGAGGTGTTATTTGGCAGATATTGCCAAGAACAGTGACTCACCATTCACCATTGAATGGTTAAAAAAAGTCAACTTCAAACACAATTTTAAGTACAGATGGCTGTTTTCTATAATGGTGAATATACACCATTAAGGTCTAAGATGTTGCTCAGATAATAACTGCACAAGACAAATGCCTCTTACTACATAAAAAAGGTAGAAAACTGAACAACCATTCAATGTGTGCTGATATCTGATTAGTAGCCATTCTAACAGGAATCATCTATATATTATGTGAGAGAGTAATGAGTTCCTTTAAGTGCGTGTCTGTTTTTAGTTTTTTTTTTTTTTTGGCTACCATGCTCGTGGAATCAAGGTTTTGAGGTGCGTATTATAATTAAGCCTTGACATAGAAATTCTACCTGCATTTTATACTAAAGCACAGTCATTTGGGATTTGAAACTGGAAATAAAAGGCTTGGCTATTACTGAATGAAATCAAGGCAAAAGGCAAAAAGGAGTTCATGTTTATGTAACTACTTCTTCTTATTAACAATAGCAATACTACCACTACGACTAATATCTCATTGAATAATCAATTATAAATATAAAACTGTATACATAATGAGCTGTCAGTTATTTAACCTTTGAGCCCAGATCAAATGACCCTTTCACCACTGTTTATGTTAAGTACCCAAGTACTGTTGTTACAGGATAGCATTGTAATATAAGGGTTGGTGAACCTTGATAACAATGACTAGAATGGTGTTGCACACAGTACATGATATAGACTTAATGAAATATCTGGGGAAATAGATTATATTTACCTTCACCTGCATATGCCAAAATAGAGCGTGCCCGCGTCTGTTTCCCTTCAGTGGTTTTTCCTGAGCAGGTGTGAGAGCATGAGGACCATTTTGACCATGTGCTGAGCACACAGTCCTTTAGGCATGGGACTTCACAGACAATAGGAGTGGGATAGATGGCATCCCCACACAGCTGTCTGTCTACCTCCTCTCCTGGGGATGAAAGAGCCACAAAACAGTCCATCATTGCTGAATAAGCAGGAAATGTCAACAATCCTGCCCAGATGGGCAGAAAGGCAAATTAGAGCCAGTTAATGAAAAACCAAGGTAAACACATTCCATGCAGAAACAAATTACTGAAGACAGATCCTATTGTATTGTACATATCACATTAAAAATGTCAAATTCTATGCTTAAATAGACAGACTGACAGATATACATAAAGATTGCTCAAATAATCACAATTATAATAAGTATCAAACAGTTTCTTGGAAAAAAAAATTGTATTATTTTGTCCAATGCATTTGTCAAGTATTTACAATAATTGTGTTATCAGCCATCACACTTGTCCTTATGCATTAATTAGAATTATATAATCTTTTTGTTCAAATGTATCTATGTCAAATTCTGACTAATGTAAACAACATTAATGATGTACACCTGTACATTTGCCAGTTTAATATGAATAGCTCTGTATTCATCCATAGTTTATTATATCTGATTACAAAAACTGGCCAAGAAAATATACTGGTATATCAAAAACTAGAAGTGCCAGTATGTTGCATTTTATCCTTGAACAACAAAGCATTCCCCAGTGTCACATGAATAAGTAGTCACTGTAAAGACTGTATAGCCATATATATATATATATATATATATATATATATATATATATATATATATGAAGCCTGTATCTGTAACTTGATCTTTCATGTGAAGAAACTCAAATCATATGGTCTGTATCATTAATGTAGCAAGGTTCGAACAATGTGGAAGTAAAACTGGACATCTGTAATTAAGCTTTACTGAGGGAATCATAGAATGTAAATGTTTACCAGATATGCAGACAACTCAAAGAGTTTGTCTGTATTCAACAGGGAACTAAAACGTCACATGACCGAAATAGGTCAGTAAGTTAACTCTTTGTGAACAGGCCCTGTTCTGTTCATTATCTAAACTAGTGACATTCAAAACAAGTTAAACAATCAAAAAAACAAACTTTTTTGTAAAAAAATAGATAGGCACAGTCACATGGAAATCACTGTGCCTTGATACCAAAGATAAATCATCTCTGAAGTCTAAATCTAAGTAGTACTGCTACAGTTTGTGTGGGAAAAGAATTCTGGCAAATATGTAAAAAAATCAATTGTGAGCCAATTAGAAGAAAGACAGTATGACTGATGAGAAACAAGGAAAAGTTCATATAGTATTAGATACTTTATACGGTAATGACTGCCAACTTTTCCTGGAATATAAGATGAAGACACACTTAAAACAGACTTAGTAACCTGAACCCATGCTTCATTTATGACCTTGGAAAAAACAGTGGTGACTCACTGATCTTAGAGTCTGAAAGTACTGCTTGTAGAACCTTATTTATCTTGAGGTACATGATTTAACATAAACATAACTACCAAAAGCATACTTAGCCTCGTAGAACAATTAAATTTACACTGGGGCAATTATGTATTGCATGTATACATTAGAATAGCGTTACAAAAAGACCCAGACCACCATTACAACTGTTAGTTACATTAAAGCAATCCATCTCTATGGCCTTTTTACAGAATTGTACACAGATACTGTATATAGACAACCAAAGTTACTATAGGTTGTTAGAGGACAAGGCTAACAGTATTTTTAAAAACTAAATTAGAAAAAGGGGGTTAAATAGTAAGTATACTACAAACCATAAATTTCATGAATTCAGCTTACAATATGTAGGCTAAATGATCCAACCTAAAATGTCATTCTTCAGATACAAAAGTCATTTTACATGTCTGTATTACTGGTATGTTTAATCAACAGAAATGCTACTATAATGCACTCAGCTGAATCGAAATACAATATAAATGAAGTAAACTGCACAATACAAAACAGATCATATCATCATCTTAGCTGCAATGACTAGGCACATAAGGACCCTGACTCCGATAGCTCAAGGTTTCTCAAGGTTTCTATTGACAATGTAGCTGTTCTGAAGAGGACCTTACACAGAATCTCATTGATCCCTCGCCCAACTATCACCACTTGCTTTTGTTAAGTGGTTTAATCAATGTCATTGAGGTGAAGAAAAGTAAGTAAGCTGAAATTCTCTGTGGAAAACAAATCAATTTCCATCACGAGACTACATTGCATCAAGCAACTCAAGTCTAAACAGGCTGCTGAGAGACAATGGTGATCTCAATGGTCTCAAGCAAGAAATTCAGTAATTAAACCAATACGTTCTCTTTATAAGCAAGCTATAAAAATAAAAAAAAAACAACTTGTGAGATACCATCACTGTAACATTCTAAATAAGTACCAATTGCTGAGTTTTGATAATTATGTCAACTTTTCTAATGCGAAAATGGTATTTAAAACTTTGCATGGATTATGTACTCCACCGTTAAACAAATTCATGAAAAAGCTCTCTGAAGGTACTAAGAGGCTCACAAGGGAAGCTCTATGTGGGAATTGTAAAGTGGAAAGGTGTAGAACAGCATTTGCACAAATAGCTCTCTCTATAAGAAGAACTTTATTCTTCAACTCACTTCCTTCAGAAATTAAGGTTTTAAGGGATTTTAAAATATTTTGCAACAGACTTGCTTAAAACATCAGTTATGTAATCATTAATTTATTCAGGATGTATCGGAATTTGAATTGTGTATACTGGATATTTATATAAATTGTAATGTAACTTGATTATGTAAGTGCTGGTTGTTATGCACTTTTAATAGGTAATTTCTGACTTTAATGTTGTAAGTATTTTTAATCAAATATTCAATAGGAGGTTATTGTTATAGTTTAGAGTAGAAGTAATATGGAGATTTATTACAGTTGTCATCAATGTCTGCCCGGGGACTGTCAATAGAAATCAGCCTACTGGCTAAATTAAAAATGCAATGCATCTTGTGTCATGTAAGTGACACTTATGTTATAATTGTATGTGTCCCCGATAAATAAGTACAATAAACAAACAAACCAGTGGAAGTGTTTGGTTAACAGATAATTTGGAATAGCAATCTTGGGGCAAACTGTTGGAATATTGAATATTTCAAATACCTAGTTGGTAGATATTTTTCTGAATACTGTGTACTAAGACTGTTGTATACTTTTGTTAATGATTATATTTAACTGTTGGTACTGGCTGACCAATACCCAGATAAACCTAGAATATGATAAGTAGAGGCAAAAGGCTTACATCCAATATCTTCACATTTCAAAAGATTCTACCACTGTGAAGATTTGATAACATTACT
>NW_026707513.1:0-20000 GCF_902713425.1 Acipenser ruthenus
ATGCTGGTGTGTGATGCTGGTTTGTGATGCTGGTTTGTGATGCTGGTGTGTGTGGTGCTGGTTTGTGGTGCTGGTGTGTGTGATGCTGGTGTGTGTGGTGCTGGTGTGTGTGGTGCTGGTGTGTGTGTGATGCTGGTGTGTGTGGTGCTGGTTTGTGGTGCTGGTGTGTGGTGCTGGTGTGTGTGTGTGCTGGTGTGTGTGATGCTGGTGTGTGTGATGCTGGTGTGTGGTGCTGGTGTGTGTGGTGCTGGTGTGTGTGTTGCTGGTGTGTGTGTTGCTGGTGTGTGTGTGATGCTGGTGTGTGTGGTGCTGGTGTGTGATGCTGGTGTGTGTGGTGCTGGTGTGTGTGGTGCTGGTGTGTGTGGTGCTGGTTTGTGGTGCTGGTGTGTGTGGTGCTGGTGTGTGTGATGCTGGTGTGTGATGCTGGTGTGTGGTGCTGGTGTGTGTGTGCTGGCTGTGTGTGTGTTGCTGGTGTGTGTGTTGCTGGTGTGTGTGTTGCTGGTGTGTGATGCTGGTGTGTGGTGCTGGTGTGTGTGATGCTGGTGTGTGTGATGCTGGTGTGTGTGTTGCTGGTGTGTGTGATGCTGGTGTGTGTGATGCTGGTGTGTGGTGCTGGTGTGTGTGGTGCTGGTGTGTGTGTTGCTGGTGTGTGTGTTGCTGGTGTGTGATGCTGGTGTGTGGTGCTGGTGTGTGTGATGCTGGTGTGTGTGATGCTGGTGTGTGTGATGCTGGTGTGTGTGTTGCTGGTGTGTGTGATGCTGGTGTGTGTGATGCTGGTGTGTGGTGCTGGTGTGTGTGGTGCTGGTGTGTGTGTTGCTGGTGTGTGTGTTGCTGGTGTGTGGTGCTGGTGTGTGTGATGCTGGTGTGTGTGGTGCTGGTGTGTGTGTTGCTGGTGTGTGATGCTGGTGTGTGGTGCTGGTGTGTGTGATGCTGGTGTGTGTGATGCTGGTGTGTGTGATGCTGGTGTGTGTGTTGCTGGTGTGTGTGATGCTGGTGTGTGTGTTGCTGGTGTGTGTGATGCTGGTGTGTGTGGTGCTGGTGTGTGGTGCTGGTGTGTGTGGTGCTGGTGTGTGCGATGCTGGTGTGTGCGGTGCTGGTGTGTGTGTTGCTGGTGTGTGTGATGCTGGTGTGTGTGGTGCTGGTGTGTGTGTGATGCTGGTGTGTGTGGTGCTGGTGTGTGTGTGGTGCTGGTGTGTGTGTGGTGCTGGTGTGTGTGATGCTGGGGTGTGTGGTGCTGGTGTGTGTGATGCTGGTGTGTGTGTTGCTGGTGTGTGTGATGCTGGTGTGTGGTGCTGGGGTGTGTGATGCTGGTGTGTGGTGCTGGTGTGTGTGTTGCTGGTGTGTGTGTTGCTGGTGTGTGATGCTGGTGTGTGGTGCTGGTGTGCGTGGTGCTGGTGTGTGTGTTGCTGGTGTGTGTGATGCTGGTGTGTGTGGTGCTGGTGTGCGTGGTGCTGGTGTGTGTGGTGCTGGTGTGTGTGGTGCTGGTGTGTGGTGCGTGTGTGTGGTGCTGGTGTGTGTGGTGCTGGTGTGTGTGATGCTGGTGTGTGTGGTGCTGGTGTGTGGTGCTGGTGTGTGTGGTGCTGGTGTGTGTGGTGCTGGTGTGTGGTGCGTGTGTGTGGTGCTGGTGTGTGTGGTGCTGGTGTGTGTGCTGCTGGTGTGTGTGATGCTGGTGTGTGTGGTGCTGGTGTGTGTGGTGCTGGTGTGTGGTGCTGGTGTGTGTGGTGCTGGTGTGTGTGGTGCTGGTGTGTGTGATGCTGGTGTGTGTGGTGCTGGTGTGTGTGATGCTGGTGTGTGCGATGCTGGTGTGTGCGATGCTGGTGTGTGTGTTGCTGGTGTGTGTGATGCTGGTGTGTGGTGCTGGTGTGTGTGGTGCTGGTGTGCGTGGTGCTGGTGTGCGTGGTGCTGGTGTGCGTGGTGCTGGTGTGCGTGGTGCTGGTGTGCGTGGTGCTGGTGTGCGTGGTGCTGGTGTGTGTGGTGCTGGTGTGTGTGGTGCTGGTGTGTGTGATGCTGGTGTGTGTGTTGCTGGTGTGTGTGATGCTGGTGTGTGGTGCTGGGGTGTGTGATGCTGGTGTGTGGTGCTGGTGTGTGTGTTGCTGGTGTGTGTGTTGCTGGTGTGTGATGCTGGTGTGTGGTGCTGGTGTGCGTGGTGCTGGTGTGTGTGTTGCTGGTGTGCGTGGTGCTGGTGTGCGTGCTGCGTGTGTGTGGTGCTGGTGTGCGTGCTGGTGTGTGTGGTGCTGGTGTGTGTGGTGCTGGTGTGTGTGGTGCTGGTGTGTGTGATGCTGGTGTGTGTGTTGCTGGTGTGTGTGATGCTGGTGTGTGTGTTGCTGGTGTGCGTGGTGCTGGTGTGCGTGCTGCGTGTGTGTGGTGCTGGTGTGCGTGGTGCTGGTGTGCGTGCTGCGTGTGTGTGGTGCTGGTGTGCGTGCTGGTGTGTGTGGTGCTGGTGTGTGTGGTGCTGGTGTGTGTGGTGCTGGTGTGTGTGGTGCTGGTGTGTGTGATGCTGGTGTGTGTGGTGCTGGTGTGTGTGATGCTGGTGTGTGTGTTGCTGGTGTGCGTGGTGCTGGTGTGCGTGCTGCGTGTGTGTGGTGCTGGTGTGCGTGCTGGTGTGTGTGGTGCTGGTGTGTGTGGTGCTGGTGTGTGTGGTGCTGGTGTGTGGTGCGTGTGTGTGGTGCTGGTGTGTGTGCTGCTGGTGTGTGTGCTGCTGGTGTGTGTGGTGCTGGTGTGTGTGGTGCTGGTGTGTGCGATGCTGGTGTGTGCGATGCTGGTGTGTGTGTTGCTGGTGTGTGTGATGCTGGTGTGTGGTGCTGGTGTGTGTGGTGCTGGTGTGCGTGGTGCTGGTGTGCGTGGTGCTGGTGTGCGTGATGCTGGTGTGTGTGTGATGCTGGTGTATGGTGCTGGTGTGTGTTGCTGGTGTGTGTGATGCTGGTGTGTGTGGTGCTGGTGTGTGTGGTGCTGGTGTGTGTGGTGCTGGTGTGTGTGGTGCTGGTGTGCGTGGTGCTGGTGTGCGTGATGCTGGTGTGTGTGATGCTGGTGTGTGTGTGATGCTGGTGTATGGTGCTGGTGTGTGTTGCTGGTTTGTGGTGCTGGTGTGTGTGATGCTGGTGTGTGTGGTGCTGGTGTGTGTGGTGCTGGTGTGTGTGTGGTGCTGGTGTGTGGTGCTGGTGTGTGTGTGGTGCTGGTGTGCGTGGTGCTGGTGTGCGTGGTGCTGGTGTGTGTGGTGCTGGTGTGTGTGGTGCTGGTGTGTGTGGTGCTGGTGTGCGTGGTGCTGGTGTGTGGTGCTGGTGTGTGTGGTGCTGGTGTGTGGTGCTGGTGTGTGTGGTGCTGGTGTGTGTGGTGCTGGTGTGTGTGGTGCTGGTGTGTGTGATGCTGGTGTGTGGTGCTGGTGTGTGTGGTGCTGGTGTGTGTGGTGCTGGTGTGTGTGGTGCTGGTGTGCGTGGTGCTGCTGTGCGTGATGCTGGTGTGCGTGGTGCTGGTGTGCGTGATGCTGGTGTGCGTGGTGCTGGTGTGCGTGATGCTGGTGTGCGTGGTGCTGGTGTGCGTGGTGCTGGTGTGTGTGGTGCTGGTGTGTGTTGCTGGTGTGTGTGGTGCGCGTGTGTGTGGTGCTGGTATGTGGGATGCTGGTGTGTGGTGCTGGTGTGTGTGGTGCTGGTGTGTGGTGCTGGTGTGTGTGGTGCGTGTGTGTGGTGCTGGTGTGTGTGGTGCTGGTGTGTGTGTGGTGCTGGTGTGTGTGATGCTGGTGTGTGTGTTGCTGGTGTGTGTGATGCTGGTGTGTGGTGCTGGTGTGTGTGGTGCTGGTGTGTGTGATGCTGGTGTGTGTTGCTGGTGTGTGTGATGCTGGTGTGTGTGGTGCTGGTGTGTGTTGCTGGTGTGTGTGGTGCTGGTGTGTGGTGCTGGTGTGTGATGCTGGTGTGTGTGTTGCTGGTGTGTGTGATGCTGGTGTGTGTGTTGCTGGTGTGTGTGGTGCTGGTTTGTGATGCTGGTGTGTGTGATGCTGGTGTGTGTTGCGTGTGTGTGGTGCTGGTGTGTGTGTGGTGCTGGTGTGTGTGGTGCTGGTGTGTGTGGTGCTGGTGTGTGTGATGCTGGTGTGTGTGGTGCTGGTGTGTGTTGCTGGTGTGTGGTGCTGGTGTGTGTGTGGTGCTGGTGTGTGCTGCTGGTTTGTGATGCTGGTTTGTGTCTCGTTTCAGATCGAAGAGAACGAGTTTCTGGATCAAACCGACTACAAGCAGGTGAGAGAAACACACACTGAGAAACACACACTGAGACTGAGACACGCACACTGAGACAGAGACACTGAGACACACACACACTGACACTGAGACACACACACTGAGACAGAGACACAGACACGCACACACTGACACTGAGACACACACACACTGAGACACGCACACACTGACACTGAGACACACACACACACTGAGACACACACACACACTGAGACACGCGCACACACACACACTGAGACAGAGACAGACACACACTGAGACACACACACACACACTGAGACACACACACACACACTGAGACACACACACACTGACACTGAGACACACACACACACTGAGACACGCACACACTGACACTGAGACACACACACTGAGACACGCACACACTGACACTGAGACACACACACTGAGACACGCACACACTGACACTGAGACACGCACACACTGACACTGAGACACACACACACACACACACACACACACACAGGACCAGGCTGCTGAGCTCAGGGCTGTGATTTCCGAAGCGTCTCTCCTCCTGTCTGTTTTAAACCGAGTTTAAAAAAAAAAAAAAACCTAAACCCAGCCAGCCCCCCCGTCCCGCGAGAGAGGGTCCGGCTCCTCTCAGGGGAGTCCAGCGTGACCCGCAGGGCGACCGCGGGACCGGACTGCAGCGCTGTCTCTGCGGGGGCGTTCTTCACATTCAATCGAGTGTGTTTGCTTATCAGGGTGTGTCGGGAAGCCAGTGGTTTGGAAGGAAGCCAATCTGACTCCCTCCCTCTCTCCTCCTCCTCTCTCCTCTCTCTCTCCTCTCTCTCTCCTCTCCCTCTCCTCTCTCTCTCTCTCTCTCTCTCTCTCTCTCTCTCTCTCTCTCTCTCTCCTCCTCTCCTCCCCTCTCTCTCTCTCCTCCTCTCTCTCTCTCTCTCTCCTCCTCTCTCTCTCTCTCTCTCTCTCCTCCTCTCTCCTCCTCCTCTCCCTCTCTCTCTCCTCTCCTCTCCTCTCCTCTCCTCTCTCCTCTCCTCCTTTCTCTCTCTCAGTTGTATGAGGAAGTCCTCGTTGTGAATGAGAAGCTCAGGAGTGACTTGCAGGAAGCTCAGCTGCATCTGAACCAGAACAAGCTGTGTGTGGAGCGAGCGACACAGGTGAGAGTGTGTGTCTCTGAATGTCTTCCCCCTCTGTGTGTCTCTCTGAATGTCTTCCCCCCCTCTCTCTCTGTCTCTCTGAATGTCTTCCCCCTCTCTCTCTCTGTGTCTCTGAATGTCTTCCCCCTCTCTCTCTGTGTGTCTCTCTGAATGTCTTCCCCCTCCCTCTGTGTGTCTCTATGAATGTCTTCCCCCTCTCTCTGTGTGTCTCTCTGAATGTCTTCCCCCTCTCTCTGTGTGTCTCTCTGAATGTCTTCCCCCCCTCTCTCTCTGTGTCTCTCTGAATGTCTTCCCCCTCTCTCTGTGTGTCTCTCTGAATGTCTTTCCCCTCTCTCTGTGTGTCTCTCTGAATGTCTTCCCCCTCTCTCTGTGTCTCTCTGAATGTCTTCCCCCTCTCTCTGTGTGTCTCTGAATGTCTTCCCCCTCTCTCTCTGTGTCTCTCTGAATGTCTTCCCCCTCTCTCTCTCTCTGTGTCTCTCTGAATGTCTTCCCCCTCTCTCTGTGTCTCTCTGAATGTCTTCCCCCTCTCTCTGTGTCTCTCTGAATATCTTCCCCCTCTCTCTGTGTGTCTCTCTGAATGTCTTCCCCCTCTCTCTGTGTCTCTCTGAATGTCTTCCCCCTCTCCGTGTCTCTCTGAATGTCTTCCCCCTCTCCGTGTCTCTCTGAATGTCTTCCCCCTCTCCGTGTCTCTCTGAATGTCTTCCCCCTCTCTCTGTGTCTCTCTGAATGTCTTCCCCCTCTCTCTGTGTCTCTCTGAATGTCTTCCCCCCTCTCTCTCTCTCTCTCTGTCTCTCTGAATGTCTTCCCCCTCTCTCTCTCTCTCTGAATGTCTTCCCCCTCTCTCTGTGTGTCTCTCTGAATGTCTCCCCCCCTCTCTCTCTCTGTGTCTCTCTGAATGTCTTCCCCTCTCTCTGTGTGTCTCTGAATGTCTCCCCCCCTCTCTCTCTCTGTGTCTCTCTGAATGTCTTCCCCTCTCTCTGTGTGTCTCTGAATGTCTCCCCCCTCTCTCTCTCTCTGTCTCTCTGAATGTCTTCCCCCTCTCTCTCTGTGTGTCTCTGAATGTCTCCCCCCTCTCTCTCTCTGTGTCTCTCTGAATGTCTTCCCCCTCTCTCTGTGTGTCTCTCTGAATGTCTTCCCCCGCTCTCTCTCTGTGTCTCTCTGAATGTCTTCCCCCTCTCCGTGTCTCTCTGAATGTCTTCCCCCTCTCTCTGTGTCTCTCTGAATGTCTTCCCCCTCTCTCTGTGTCTCTCTGAATGTCTTCCCCCTCTCTCTGTGTCTCTCTGAATGTCTTCCCCCCTCTCTCTCTCTCTCTGTGTCTCTCTGAATGTCTTCCCCCTCTCTCTGTGTGTCTCTCTGAATGTCTCCCCCCTCTCTCTCTCTGTGTCTCTCTGAATGTCTTCCCCCTCTCTCTCTGTGTGTCTCTGAATGTCTCCCCCCCTCTCTCTCTCTGTGTCTCTCTGAATGTCTTCCCCCTCTCTCTGTGTGTGTGTCTCTGAATGTCTTCCCTCTCTCTCTGAATGTCTTCCCCCCCTCTCTCTGTGTGTCTCTCTGAATGTCTTCCCCCCCTCTCTCTCTCTCTGTGTCTCTCTGAATGTCTTCCCCCCCTCTCTCTCTCTGTGTCTCTCTGAATGTCTTCCCCCTCTCTCTCTGAATGTCTTTTTGCTTCCTCTCAGATTCAGGAGTGTAATGCAGAGAGACCCGCCCTGCTGGAGCTGGAGAGATTCGTGAGTCACTTCATTACAATAGAGCCGCAGCCCCCCCTGCTGGCGGGGAGGGGTATCGCACGCCACACTGCACACGTCTCCACACAATCCAGAGACACGCTCGTCCGATCAGGGTGAAACTCAACATATTGAGAGGATCACAATCTGGGGGCGTGTGTGGAGGCTGGCTGTGTGTGTGTGTCTGTCTGTCTGTCTGTCTGTCTCAGTGTGTGTGTCTGTGTGTGTGTGTGTGTGTGTCTGTCTGTCTGTCTCAGTGTGTGTGTCTGTGTGTGTGTGTCTGTCTGTCTGTCTCAGTGTGTGTGTGAGTGTGTCTGTCTGTCTGTCTCAGTGTGTGTGTGTGTGTGTCTGTCTGTCTGTCTCGGTGTGTGTGAGTGTGTGTGTGTGTCTGTCTCAGTGTGTGTGTGTGTGTCTGTCTCAGTGTGTGTGTGTGTGTGTGTCTGTCTCGGTGTGTGTGTCTCAGTGTGTGTGTGTGTCTCAGTCTGTCTGTCTGTCTGTCTCGGTGTGTGTGTCTGTCTGTCTCAGTGTGTGTGTGTGTGTGTGTGTGTGTCTGTCTGTCTCAGTGTGTGTGTGTGTGTCTGTCTCAGTGTGTGTGTCTGTCTGTCTCAGTGTGTGTGTCTGTCTGTCTGTCTGTGTGTGTGTGTGTGTGTGTGTGTGTGTGTGTGTGTGTGTCTGTCTGTCTCAGTGTGTGTGTGTCTGTCTGTCTGTCTCAGTGTGTGTGTCTGTCTGTCTCAGTGTGTGTGTGTCTGTCTGTCTGTCTGTCTCAGTGTGTGTGTGTCTGTCTCGGTGTGTCTCTCTGTCTCGGTGTCTCGGTGTGTCTCAGTGATTCTGTTTTTTTTCTGCAGGAACGCAGATCTTTAGAAAGAAAAGCCGCTGAACTAGAAGAGGAACTGAAGGTAAAACCCTCCCCTCCTTCCCTCCCCTCCCCTCCCCTCCACCCCCTCCACCCCCTCTCCCCTCTCCTCCACCCCCTCTCCTCCCCTCCACCCCCTCTCCCCTCCACCCCCTCCCCTCCCCTCCACCCCCTCTCCCCTCCACCCCCTCCCCTCCACCCCCCTCCCCTCCACCCCCTCTCCTCCACCCCCTCCCCTCCCCTCCCCTCCTTCTCTCCCCTCCCCTCCCCTCCACCCCTCCCCTCCACCCCTCCCCTCCTTCCCTCCCCTCCCCTCCACCCCCTCTCTTCCTCTCTCTCTCCTCCCTCCTCTCCCCTCCACCCCCTCTCCCCTCTCCCCTCCACCCCCTCTCCTCCCCTCCACCCCCCTCTCCCCTCTCCCACACCCCCTCTCGCACCCCCCCTCTCTGTTTAGGGTCATTAGAAACAGTTTCTAACCCCCCCCCCCTCCTGCCCCCCCTCAGGTCCTGGCTGATCTCAGAGTTGACAATCAGAGATTGAAAGATGAGAACGCAGCCCTGATCAGGGTCATCAGCAAGCTCTCCAAGTGAGCAGCAGGGGGCGCCCCCGTGCGCTGCGATCAGCCCCCAGTGTCCGTGCCGTTGAGTCTGTGCCATTTCAAGATGTAGATATTTATATGATCTGAGATTATGTGACTCTGTGGTGATTTGCTGCGACGATGTTTTCTGTCAAATAAATGAACAAAAATTTTACTTCACGCGCCCGCTGTCAGACAGCGGCCGCCATTTTGAGAGTGTCATTCTTTATTGGATTGTCAAACAGCGTCGGCCATATTGAGAGTGTCATTCCGTTTTTACATTGCATTCCTTTTTGTATTGTCCAACTGCGGAGGCCATTTTGTATGTGTCACTATTACACTGTCAACCAACGGTGGCCATTTTGAGAGTGTCATGTTTGCTTTGTCAGAGCGCGGCAGCCATTGTGAGTGTGTCTGTTGCTTTGTCAGAGCGCGGCAGCCATTGTGAGTGTGTCTGTTGCTTTGTCAGAGCGTGGCAGCCATTGTGAGTGTGTCTGTTGCTTTGTCAGAGCGTGGCAGCCATTGTGAGTGTGTCTGTTGCTTTGTCAGAGCGTGGCAGCCATTGTGAGTGTGTCTGTTGCTTTGTCAGAGCGCGGCAGCCATTGTGAGTGTGTCTGTTGCTTTGTCAGAGCGCGGCGGCCATTGTGAGTGTGTCTGTTGCTTTGTCAGAGTGCGGCAGCCATTGGGAGTGTGTCTGTTGCTTTGTCAGAGTGCGGCAGCCATTGGGAGTGTGTCTGTTGCTTTGTCAGAGCGCGGCAGCCATTGTGAGTGTGTCATGACACACTCACAATGGCCGCCGCACTGACAAGGCAACCATGTTTGTTTTTATAATTGCCAAAAACGTGTTTGTTTTGTTTTGTTTTTCCTCTTTTAAGACGGTTCTTTGTTTTTTTTTTTTGCGTTGCGCAAGATGTTATTTTTTTGCACAGTTTTGTATTAAAAAAAAAAAAAAAATGTGTTTCCTGAACAAACTGAAATGTGGACTTTTTATTATTGAGATGTTGTTTATTATTATTATTATTATTATTATTATTCTTGGGAATATTGTATGTCTTATAATGGCTATAGCGATCTCTCCTCTCTCCTCTCTCCTCTCTCCTCTCTCCTCTCTCCTCTCTCTCCTCTCTCTCCTCTCCTTCTATCTCAGACCCAGGAGGAGTGGTAGTATGTTTTTCTCATCACCTCTCCTCTCTCTCTCTCTCTCTCTCTCTCTCTCTCTCTCTCTCTCTCTCCTATCTATCTATCTGTGCACACAAACTACAAAACACACGCAAATAAAATTCTAGCGGCCCGCACACGCGGTTCAGGCTCTTGAGTGGGCGGGGCAGGGGGCGTGTCCGGACCTGCGCACAGCTCTGCGATTGGAGGAGCGCTTCCTGAGCGGGCGGGACGCTGCACAGGGCCGTGCAGAGCTGTGGCGCGGTCCTCGCTGGCTGTTTTATTTTGAATGGTCTCTTCCACGCTGTATTCAGCCCTGAGTCACACATAAGAACAAAGTTTACAAACGAGAGGAGGCCCCATTCAGCCCATCTTGCTCGTTTGGTTGTTAGTAGCTTATTGATCCCAGAATCTCATCAAGCAGCTTCTTGAAGTATCCCAGGGTGTCAGCTTCAACAACATTACTGGGGAGTTGGTTCCAGACCCTCACAATTCTCTGTGGAAAAAAGTGCCTCCTATTTTCTGTTCTGAATGCCCCTTTATCTCCATTTGTGACCCCTGGCTCTTGTTTTTCAGGTTGATAAAGTCCCCTGGGTCGACATTGTCTATACCTTTTAGGATTTTGAATGCTTGAATCAGATCTCTTCTTTGTTCAAGACTGAACAGATTCAATTCTTTTAGCCTGTCTGCATACGACATGCCTTTTAAACCCGGGATAATTCTGGTTGCTCTTCTTTGCACTCTTTCTAGAGCAGCAATATCCTTTTTGTAACGAGGTGACCAGAACTGAACACCTCGTCCCGCAGTTCAAACAGCCCGCTTTATTACACGAAGGGATGGGATCGTTCGCCAGGTTTACCGGTCACATCAAATTGCATTCGCTGCTTTCCCGCGCCACGTCATCACGCCGGCTAATACGCACACCTGTCTGTAACCTGACCGATTGAACGCACCGCTGCTTTCCCGCGCCACGTCATCACGCCGGCTAACACGCACACCTGTCTGTAATCTGACCGATTGAAAACCTACCGCAATGAGAACGGGAGCGAGTCGCGGGGTGAAGCGCTTTTTAAAAAAAAACACCTTTTTATTTTAACGACTTCATGTTTTTTTTTTTTTTTTTTGACTGACTATAATTAAGTAACATTTCAAAGTAAAAAAAAACAGGTGTCCTACATTGGGAGTTTGGTTTCTGGTCTTCAGTTTCAGCTGACTGACTCCGCGGCTCACTCGCTAAGCCAGCCGGACACGTTTTTCAAAACTCGTTTTGTGATTTTGTTGACTAACAAGATAAAATCAAACTTGTTTGTCACTCAGATGCTGCGAGGAAAGAGACGCGTGTCGCCAGTCACTGTGAGACGCGGGCGCCGTACGTACGCACGCACGCACGCAGGTGTGTTCAGGTGCTCAGAGGTGAAGGTAAAGGTGAAGTACAGGTTAAACATTTCCTGCCTTTACTTCCCAGCTGCTTTTAAAAGTACAAAACTCCACCGGCGTGCTCGTTAAGATAACACAAGCAGAATAGACAGGTGTATTTGGGCTGTGTTTCATGGCGCCATTCAAAATATAACGATTAATAACGATTTAAAATCAGATATAAAGTAAATCGTGAGTCGTTAGCATCTGCAATAAATCCACGCGATGTTGTGTTTAATATATACTGTTATTTCAACGGCATCCGAGTTTGTACAGCGTCAGCGAATTGAAATAATAATAATAATAATAATTAATAAAAACCAGACGCCCAAATCCAAGCCGAGCCACTAGAAAACTCAAAGGAATGCGGCTGTTCTCCTCCTGCACGTCATTCAAAAACGTGTTAATTACGTAGCGACGTGTCGAGTCAGACGAGGAATCACGTGACAAACCATTCAACGCTTTAAAAGTGAGCAGAGATTTTAAAATCAGTTCTGTGGAGTTATATGAAGAAATGATTCTTTATTTTAAAATCAGTTCTGTATGTTACTGAGAGCCAGGGCAAAGGAGCCACGACTGGAGTTATATGAAGAAATGATTCTGTATTTTAAAATCAGTTCTGTGTGTTACTGAGAGCCAGGGCAAAGGAGCCACGACTGGAGTTATATGAAGAAATGATTCTTTTTTTTTCGTGTTTAAATACGAGGCTGTATTTAATCCTGTCAAATCTAAATACAATTCCACCTCAAGGTGGAGAAACTCGTTTTAAAATCACCGGCTCTGTAGATCCAGCCCCTGAATTTCTTCAGGAAACATTTCCTTTTGAAAATCTCCCTTCTGCTTATCAAATATTGAATCTTTAGAACGCTTTTTCACACCCAGATCTGGCAGAATTGATACGCGAGGACATTAGATAGTGTTTCAAGGCACATTGTAATCGTGATGTTGCGTTTATCGTGACCCTTATTATTCTGTTACCAATTTGTTGTTATATATTTAAAAGAGGAGGCGTAAAGCCTTTCATTTAAATATATATATATAACAGCAGTGTGGAGTAGCGGTCAGGGCTCTGGACTCTTGACCGGAGGGTCGTGGGTTCAATCCCAGGTGGGGGACACTGCTGCTGTACCCTTGAGCAAGGTACTTTACCTAGATTGCTCTAGTAAAAAACCCACCTGTATAAATGGGGAACTGTATGTAAAAAATAATGTGATATCTTGTAACAATTGTAAGTCGCCCTGGATAAGGGCGTCTGCTAAGAAATAAATAATAATAATAATAATAATAATAATAGCTCTTATGCACGAGATTGAAATCTCTATCAAATCTTTACAAATGGATCCATTTCATGTTAGCTTGTAAGAAGTTTATTAACCCAATATCTTATCATTTAATATGTAATGCCGTTTTTTCACTGCATTCCTATTATTATTATTATTATTATTATTATTATTATTATTATTATTATTATTATTATTATTATTATTATTTAGTCAACACGTCTTTAACATCCTGTGCTTGAATCCTCTCCCTCTCGCTGTGTGAAGAGGCCACGCTGCTGTGGTCTGTCTAACATGAC
Organism: Acipenser ruthenus; assembly: GCF_902713425.1. Lineage (NCBI taxonomy): Eukaryota > Metazoa > Chordata > Actinopteri > Acipenseriformes > Acipenseridae > Acipenser > Acipenser ruthenus. Next base: position 12,667 of record NW_026707513.1, read on the forward strand.
CGGCTCACACAGGCATCGTTTTATATTCCAGATTATTCACTTCATCTGTGATATTTCTGTTTTGTGTTTCCGCTTCGCTTCGTGTGCTGCTACGGGCGCGCCGTGTTTATGACGTCAGAACACTTTTCACATGATAAACAGCCCCTCCCTAGAATAAGAGGGTCTGTTTTCACTGGGAGCCCCCCCGCCCCCCTCGGAAACGCACGCTAGTGAATCAGACTGCAGGTGAAATACAGCAGGTGTCACACAGCTTCATGTCTTTAAAATCATGATTTGTGTTGGTAATGGAGTGCTGTGTTGTGATGGTTTAACACAGTACCAGGCAGGACGCACCTCTGTTTAACTTGGCGGCTCTCTGTCCTTGTTTCTGTGTTAATTGTGTTCTAGAAAAAGTAGATTTTATCCTGCAAAGTTTAAGAAAAAAAAAAAACTGGAAACGATGGAGAGCTCGTGTTTCAGATGAACGCTCAAACTCCCAACAGAAGCCCTGCATACAGAGTATTGCAAAAGTATCCCGTAAATACAAAGGAAAACTCTAAACAAGACATGCAGGGCTGAATTAGGCCAATACCCACTATTGATTAATATCCAAAAAAGAGCAATTCAATTTTGGCTCCATCTAAAAAATAGTTACATAAACTCTTACCACCATAAAGCCCTGCAATACCAAGAGCAGAGCCCAGAGAAGAGTCCCCTCAGCCAGCTGGTCCTGAAGCTCACTGCACTGAGCCACACTAACACCAACCAGCCTCAGGACAGCACTGCTCCAACACAGACAATCAGAGTCAACCAAATTATACCACAACACAAACAAGAATATCTTATTCATTGGGGGACACAGACACCAAAACACAAAGCAAACTGGAGTGCTATCGGGCCCTAAAAAGACACTACACCCCGGCTGAATACCTGAGCAGGGTGAAAAACAGTAAACAGAGACAGACCTTATCAAAGTACAGGCTCAGAGAGCACAGCCTGGCCATCGAGAAGGGCCGACACAGGCAGACATGGCTGCCCAAAGAGGACAGGCTGCGTGATCACTGTCAGCTCAATCAGGTCGAGACAGAGATACACCGTTTACTGCAGTGCAGAAAATATAAGAATATAAGGGAAGCCTTCTTCCCCAAAATACAAAATCTCTGCATAGACTTCTCAGACTTGCCAGACCCAGAAAAACTCCCCATCCTCCTCGGAGAGCAGACAAGCTGTATAGAAGAGGCAGCCCAGGACCCAAGCGCCTGTCACAGGGGAGAGAGAGGAGAGAGGAGAGAGAGAGAGGAGAGCGGGAACAGGAGACAGAGAGGAGGGAGAGGGAGGGGAGAGGAGAGGAGAGAGGGGGAGGAGAGGAGAACAGGAGACAGGGGCTCCGGAATCGAGATTTGCATGAGGCCACCGCGAGACAAACACCACCACTGAAAGAGAGAGAGAGAGAGAGAGAGAGAGAGAGAGAGAGAGAGAGAGAGAGAGAGGGGGAACAGGAGACAGAGAGGAGGGAGAGGGAGGGGAGATGAGAGGGAGGGGAGATGAGAGGGGAGAGGGGAGAGAGAGAGGAGGGGAGAGAGAGAGGAGAGAGAGGGAGAGAGAGGGAGAGAAGAGAGAGAGTAGAGGAGAGAGAGAGAGAGAGGAGAGGAGAGAGAGAGAGAGAGAGAGGAGATGAGATTCATTCCTCTTTTGGGTGTAGTCGAGCCGCGCCTTAATAACACAGGCAGGTGAAACCAACGAGGTCAGATCTAACCACTGACAAGGAGAGGGAGAGAGAGAGGGAGCGGTGACATCGAGAGGGAGAGAGAGAGAGAGACGCGTCGACTGCAAACCACCTTCACTATTATTATTATTATTATCATTATTATTATTATTATTATTATTATTAACCGACGCGGAGACACAACTCGACAGCTAAAACGGATTGTACACTTCAAAAAACAAGGACAGAGAGAGAGAGAGAGAGAGAGAGAGAGAGAGAGAGAGAGAGAGAGAGAGAGAGAGAGAGAGAGAGAGTCCTTCAAGATAAACCGACCCAGGAGTTTCATTTTTCTATCCAATATTTTTCTTTCTTAACATCGCCAAGTTCCAGAACCGAGGGACACACGAGCAGCGGCGTTACGGTAAGTGTGCGTTTATCGTGAATAAGAGCACCGACCTCTGCGTGCGTGTCTGTCTGCGTGCGTGTCTGTCCATCTGTCCCTCTGTCCGTCTGTCCGTCGAGATCGATCGCGAGCTAGCCAGCTTGATAGACCGATTTTCTCTTAACGATCATCGAGTATTTAATAAAGTCAGCGGCGCCAGTATAGCAAATCCACCGGCAGCGTCCCGGTTTGTCAAAAAAAATAATAATAAAAACGACGTGAGAACTGCTGGCATAGTTTTCTATATTATACAGCAGTGATTCAGAGAGCAGCTCCCCTGAGTTTCAGAAGTAATTGCTTTTTAATTAGCAGGCACGCCTAATAAGCTCACCTACATATGCAGTAGCTCTAATTAGCTCTATAGTCGGCACGGCGCTAATGTCAATAAAAACTAGTTTAGCTAAAACTTGTCCAACTATTTTTAGTCTCTCGGGAGTGAGACGGCATCTGTAACCACGCCCCCTGGTGACATCATAGGAATGACGCGTTCCAACATTCCATGCGATTTATTCCTCCCTGATATTGATGCGATCCAGCCCTCTGAAATGTCTTTATAATATACAGCGCTAGACCCTGATAGTGATGCGATCCAGCCCTCTGAAATGTCTTTATAATACACAGCGCTAGACCCTGATATCGATGCGATCCAGCCCTCTGAAATGTCTTTATAATATACAGCGCTAGACCCTGATAGTGATGCGATCCAGCCCTCTGAAATGTCTTTATAATATACAGCACTAGACCCTGATATTGATACGATCCAGCCCTCTGAAATGTCTTTATAATATACAGCGCTAGACCCTGATATCGATGCGATCCAGCCCTCTGAAATGTCTTTATAATATACAGCGCTAGACCCTGATATTGATCCGATCCAGCCCTCTGAAATGTCTTTATAATATACAGCGCTAGACCCTGATAGTGATGCGATCCAGCCCTCTGAAATGTCTTTATAATATATAGCACTAGACCCTGATAGTGATGCGATCCAGCCATCTGAAATGTCTTTATAATATACAGCGCTAGACCCTGATATCGATGCGATCCAGCCCTCTGAAATGTCTTTATAATATACAGCGCTAGACCCTGATATCGATGCGATCCAGCCCTCTGAAATGTCTTTATAATATACAGCGCTAGACCCTGATAGTGATGCGATCCAGCCCTCTGAAATGTCTTTATAATATACAGCGCTAGACCCTGATATCGATGCGATCCAGCCCTCTGAAATGTCTTTATAATATACAGCGCTAGACCCTGATATCGATGCGATCCGGCCCTCTGAAATGTCTTTATAATATACAGCGCTAGACCCTGATATCGATGCGATCCAGCCCTCTGAAATGTCTTTATAATATACAGCGCTAGACCCTGATATCGATGCGATCCAGCCCTCTGAAATGTCTTTATAATATACAGCGCTAGACCCTGATATCGATGCGATCCAGCCCTCTGAAATGTCTTTATAATATACAGCGCTAGACCCTGATATTGATGAGATCCAGCCCTCTGAAATGTCTTTATAATATACAGCGCTAGACCCTGATATTGATGCAATCCAGCCCTCTGAAATGTCTTAATAATATACAGCGCTAGTCCCTGATATCGATGCGATCCAGCCCTCTGAAATGTCTTTATAATACACAGCGCTAGACCCTGATATTGATGCGATCCAGCCCTCTGAAATGTCTTTATAATATACAGCGCTAGACCCTGATATCGATGCGATCCAGCCCTCTGAAATGTCTTTATAATATACAGCGCTAGACCCTGATAGTGATGCGATCCAGCCCTCTGAAATGTCTTTATAATATATAGCACTAGACCCTGATAGTGATGCGATCCAGCCATCTGAAATGTCTTTATAATATACAGCGCTAGACCCTGATATTGATGCGATCCAGCCCTCTGAAATGTCTTTATAATATACAGCGCTAGACCCTGATATCGATGCGATCCAGCCCTCTGAAATGTCTTTATAATATACAGCGCTAGACCCTGATATCGATGCGATCCAGCCCTCTGAAATGTCTTTATAATATACAGTGCTAGACCCTGATATTGATGCGATCCAGCCCTCTGAAATGTCTTTATAATATACAGCGCTAGACCCTGATATCGATGCGATCCAGCCCTCTGAAATGTCTTTATAATATACAGCGCTAGACCCTGATAGTGATGCGATCCAGCCCTCTGAAATGTCTTTATAATATACAGCGCTAGACCCTGATATTGATGCGATCCAGCCCTCTGAAATGTCTTTATGATATACAGCGCCAGACCCTGAAGTGTGTGTGTGTGTGTGTGTGTGTGTGTGTGTGTGTGTGTGTGTGTGTGTGTGTGTGTGTCGCTGTGTGTGTGTGTGTGTGTGTGTGTGTGTGTGTGTGTGTGTGTGTGTGTGTGTGTGTGTGTGTGTGTCGCTGTGTGTGTGTGTGTGTGTGTGTCGCTGTGTGTGTGTGTGTGTGTGTGTGTGTCGCTGTGTGTGTGTGTGTGTGTGTGTGTGTGTGTGTGTGTGTGTGTCGCTGTGTCTCTGTGTGTATTAAATTGCATTGTATAATTTTTCTTACCGATTGCACTTCCTGTTTTCACAGACAGAGGGCAGCCATGAGCTTCGCTGCCTCCCCCCCTGGGTGAGTAATGAAAGAAAGCATGTAAAGAAAGCATCGCGATTCATCGAGACAGTGAATCGCTCCAGCCCTGGCTATAGGACTACAGCTCCCAGCATGCCTCTGCACCCGCGGCCATGGCGAGGCATGCTGGGAGCTGTAGTCCTTTATGCTGCGGTCTCCTATCACAAGCAATACAGACCTCTATTACGACACATCATGTAAAGAAAGCATCGCGATTCATCGAGACACAGTGAATCGCTCCAGCCCTGGCTATAGGACTACAGCTCCCAGCATGCCTCTGCACCCGCGGGCCATGGCGAGGCATGCTGGGAGCTGTAGTTCTTTATGCTGCGGTCTCCTCTCACAAGCGATACAGACCTCTATTACGACACATCATGTAAAGAAAGCATCGCGATTCATCGAGACACAGTGAATCGCTCCAGCCCTGGCTATAGGACTTCAAAGCATATTAAAAAACAGGGTGAACAAACCCTTAGAAAAGTGTCCCACAGTGACAGCACAGCACAGTGTAGTGAAGCCTAAAGCATTGTAAAGCATAGGGAAGCATTGTAAAGCACAGAGAGGTCTGGTAAAGCATAGGGAAGCATTGTAAAGCACAGAGAGGTCTGGTAAAGCATAGGGAAGCATTGTAAAGCACAGAGAGGTCTGGTAAAGCATAGGGAAGCATTGTAAAGCACAGAGAGGTGTGGTAAAGCATAGGGAAGCATTGTAAAGCACAGAGAGGTCTGATAAAGCATAGGGAAGCATTGTAAAGCACAGAGAGGTCTGGTAAAGCATAGGGAAGCATTGTAAAGCACAGAGAGGTCTGGTAAAGCATAGGGAAGCATTGTAAAGCACAGAGAGGTCTGGTAAAGCATAGGGAAGCATTGTAAAGCACAGAGAGGTCTGGGAAAGCATAGGGAAGCATTGTAAAGCACAGAGAGGTCTGGTAAAGCATAGGGAAGCATTGTAAAGCACAGAGAGGTCTGGGAAAGCATAGGGAAGCATTGTAAAGCACAGAGAGGTGTGGTAAAGCATAGGGAAGCATTGTAAAGCACAGAGAGGTGTGGTAAAGCATAGGGAAGCATTGTAAAGCACAGAGAGGTCTGGTAAAGCATAGGGAAGCATTGTAAAGCACAGAGAGGTGTGGTAAAGCATAGGGAAGCATTGTAAAGCACAGAGAGGTCTGGTAAAGCATAGGGAAGCATTGTAAAGCACAGAGAGGTGTGGTAAAGCATAGGGAAGCATTGTAAAGCACAGAGAGGTGTGGTAAAGCATAGGGAAGCATTGTAAAGCACAGAGAGGTCTGGTAAAGCATAGGGAAGCATTGTAAAGCACAGAGAGGTGTGGTAAAGCATAGGGAAGCATTGTAAAGCACAGAGAGGTCTGATAAAGCATAGGGAAGCATTGTAAAGCACAGAGAGGTCTGGTAAAGCATAGGGAAGCATTGTAAAGCACAGAGAGGTCTGGTAAAGCATAGGGAAGCATTGTAAAGCACAGAGAGGTCTGGTAAAGCATAGGAAGCATTGTAAAGCACAGAGAGGTCTGGGAAAGCATAGGGAAGCATTGTAAAGCACAGAGAGGTCTGGGAAAGCATAGGGAAGCATTGTAAAGCACAGAGAGGTCTGGGAAAGCATAGGGAAGCATTGTAAAGCACAGAGAGGTGTGGTAAAGCATAGGGAAGCATTGTAAAGCACAGAGAGGTGTGGTAAAGCATAGGGAAGCATTGTAAAGCACAGAGAGGTCTGGTAAAGCATAGGGAAGCATTGTAAAGCACAGAGAGGTGTGGTAAAGCATAGGGAAGCATTGTAAAGCACAGAGAGGTGTGGGTAAAGCATAGGGAAGCATTGTAAAGCACAGAGAGGTCTGGTAAAGCATAGGGAAGCATTGTAAAGCACAGAGAGGTGTGGTAAAGCATAGGGAAGCATTGTAAAGCACAGAGAGGTCTGGTAAAGCATAGGGAAGCATTGTAAAGCACAGAGAGGTCTGGTAAAGCATAGGGAAGCATTGTAAAGCACAGAGAGGTCTGGTAAAGCATAGGGAAGCATTGTAAAGCACAGAGAGGTCTGGTAAAGCATAGGGAAGCATTGTAAAGCACAGAGAGGTGTGGTAAAGCATAGGGAAGCATTGTAAAGCACAGAGAGGTGTGGTAAAGCATAGGGAAGCATTGTAAAGCACAGAGAGGTCTGGTAAAGCACAGGGAAGCATTGTAAAGCACAGAGAGGTCTGGTAAAGCATAGGGAAGCATTGTAAAGCACAGAGAGGTCTGGTAAAGCATAGGGAAGCATTGTAAAGCACAGAGAGGTCTGGTAAAGCATAGGGAAGCATTGTAAAGCACAGAGAGGTCTGGTAAAGCATAGGGAAGCATTGTAAAGCACAGAGAGGTCTGGTAAAGCATAGGGAAGCATTGTAAAGCACAGAGAGGTCTGGTAAAGCATAGGGAAGCATTGTAAAGCACAGAGAGGTGTGGTAAAGCATAGGGAAGCATTGTAAAGCACAGAGAGGTCTGGTAAAGCACAGGGAAGCATTGTAAAGCACAGAGAGGTCTGGTAAAGCATAGGGAAGCATTGTAAAGCACAGAGAGGTCTGGTAAAGCATA
>NW_026707514.1:0-25089 GCF_902713425.1 Acipenser ruthenus
TCATAATGCATTGCAAGTGTTATTAGGGAATGTTGTGCTGTGTTTTCAAGCGCTTCAATGTGCTGCTCTGCAAGGTTTGGAGACAGCGGGTGCGTTCACGGAGATCATGAGCAGCCGGAGATCAAGAGCAGCCGCCGCAGGGGAGGGATACCATGGTAAATAGGTTACCTATTTACCATGGTATCTCTCCCCTGGGTGCGTTGTGTTTTCGTGAGCAATAATGCAGGAAAGCAGCGGGCGGGATGGCGAGCTTGTCCTGCTGCTCCAACACAAGCTACCTTAAGAGCCGGTACGATGCGGGCAATGGGTGAAGTTCGTCAGGAGTACTGCATAAAAAAAACGAGTGTGTTGTCGTGGCAGTTGGTGATCAAAGAAATAAAACAAAATAAAATCAATAAATAATAATGTCATAGACTTAAAGTCATACCTTTGAAGTCATAATGCATTGCAAGTGTTATTAGGGAATGTTGTGCTGTGTTTTCAAGCGCTTCAATGTGCTGCTCTGCAAGGTTTGGAGACAGCGGGTGCGTTCACGGAGATCATGAGCAGCCGGAGATCAAGAGCAGCCGCCGCAGGGGAGGGATACCATGGTAAATAGGTTACCTATTTACCATGGTATCTATTTACCATGGTATCTCTCCCCTGGGTGCGTTGTGTTTTCTTTAGCAATAATGCAGGAAAGCAGCGGGCGGGATGGCGAGCTTGTCCTGCTGCTCCAACACAAGCTACCTTAAGAGCCGGTACGATGCGGGCAATGGGTGAAGTTCGTCAGGAGTACTGCATAAAAAAAACAAGTGTGTTGTCGTGGCAGTTGGTGATCAAAGAAATAAAACAAAATAAAATCAATAAATAATAATGTCATAGACTTAAAGTCATACCTTTGAAGTCATAATGCATTGCAAGTGTTATTAGGGAATGTTGTGCTGTGTTTTCAAGCGCTTCAATGTGCTGCTCTGCAAGGTTTGGAGACAGCGGGTGCGTTCACGGAGATCATGAGCAGCCGGAGATCAAGAGCAGCCGCCGCAGGGGAGGGATACCATGGTAAATAGGTTACCTATTTACCATGGTATCTCTCCCCTGGGTGCGTTGTGTTTTCGTGAGCAATAATGCAGGAAAGCAGCGGGCGGGATGGCGAGCTTGTCCTGCTGCTCCAACACAAGCTACCTTAAGAGCCGGTACGATGCGGGCAATGGGTGAAGTTCGTCAGGAGTACTGCATAAAAAAAACGAGTGTGTTGTCGTGGCAGTTGGTGATCAAAGAAATAAAACAAAATAAAATCAATAAATAATAATGTCATAGACTTAAAGTCATACCTTTGAAGTCATAATGCATTGCAAGTGTTATTAGGGAATGTTGTGCTGTGTTTTCAAGCGCTTCAATGTGCTGCTCTGCAAGGTTTGGAGACAGCGGGTGCGATCACGGAGATCATGAGCAGCCGGAGATCAAGAGCAGCCGCCGCAGGGGAGGGATACCATGGTAAATAGGTTACCTAGGTTACCTATTTACCATGGTATCTCTCCCCTGGGTGCGTTGTGTTTTCGTGAGCAATAATGCAGGAAAGCAGCGGGCGGGATGGCGAGCTTGTCCTGCTGCTCCAACACAAGCTACCTTAAGAGCCGGTACGATGCGGGCAATGGGTGAAGTTCGTCAGGAGTACTGCATAAAAAAAACGAGTGTGTTGTCGTGGCAGTTGGTGATCAAAGAAATAAAACAAAATAAAATCAATAAATAATAATGTCATAGACTTAAAGTCATACCTTTGAAGTCATAATGCATTGCAAGTGTTATTAGGGAATGTTGTGCTGTGTTTTCAAGCGCTTCAATGTGCTGCTCTGCAAGGTTTGGAGACAGCGGGTGCGTTCACGGAGATCATGAGCAGCCGGAGATCAAGAGCAGCCGCCGCAGGGGAGGGATACCATGGTAAATAGGTTACCTATTTACCATGGTATCTCTCCCCTGGGTGCGTTGTGTTTTCGTGAGCAATAATGCAGGAAAGCAGCGGGCGGGATGGCGAGCTTGTCCTGCTGCTCCAACACAAGCTACCTTAAGAGCCGGTAGGATGCGGGCAATGGGTGAAGTTCGTCAGGAGTACTGCATAAAAAAAAACGAGTGTGTTGTCGTGGCAGTTGGTGATCAAAGAAATAAAACAAAATAAAATCAATAAATAATAATGTCATAGACTTAAAGTCATACCTTTGAAGTCATAATGCATTGCAAGTGTTATTAGGGAATGTTGTGCTGTGTTTTCAAGCGCTTCAATGTGCTGCTCTGCAAGGTTTGGAGACAGCGGGTGCGTTCACGGAGATCATGAGCAGCCGGAGATCAAGAGCAGCCGCCGCAGGGGAGGGATACCATGGTAAATAGGTTACCTATTTACCATGGTATCTATTTACCATGGTATCTCTCCCCTGGGTGCGTTGTGTTTTCTTTAGCAATAATGCAGGAAAGCAGCGGGCGGGATGGCGAGCTTGTCCTGCTGCTCCAACACAAGCTACCTTAAGAGCCGGTACGATGCGGGCAATGGGTGAAGTTCGTCAGGAGTACTGCATAAAAAAACGAGTGTGTTGTCGTGGCAGTTGGTGATCAAAGAAATAAAACAAAATAAAATCAATAAATAATAATGTCATAGACTTAAAGTCATACCTTTGAAGTCATAATGCATTGCAAGTGTTATTAGGGAATGTTGTGCTGTGTTTTCAAGCGCTTCAATGTGCTGCTCTGCAAGGTTTGGAGACAGCGGGTGCGTTCACGGAGATCATGAGCAGCCAGAGATCAAGAGCAGCCGCCGCAGGGGAGGGATACCATGGTAAATAGGTTACCTATTTACCATGGTATCTCTCCCCTGGGTGCGTTGTGTTTTCGTGAGCAATAATGCAGGAAAGCAGCGGGCGGGATGGCGAGCTTGTCCTGCTGCTCCAACACAATCTACCTTAAGAGCCGGTACGATGCGGGCAATGGGTGAAGTTCGTCAGGAGTACTGCATAAAAAAAACAAGTGTGTTGTCGTGGCAGTTGGTGATCAAAGAAATAAAACAAAATAAAATCAATAAATAATAATGTCATAGACTTAAAGTCATACCTTTGAAGTCATAATGCATTGCAAGTGTTATTAGGGAATGTTGTGCTGTGTTTTCAAGCGCTTCAATGTGCTGCTCTGCAAGGTTTGGAGACAGCGGGTGCGTTCACGGAGATCATGAGCAGCCGGAGATCAAGAGCAGCCGCCGCAGGGGAGGGATACCATGGTAAATAGGTTACCTATTTACCATGGTATCTCTCCCCTGGGTGCGTTGTGTTTTCGTGAGCAATAATGCAGGAAAGCAGCGGGCGGGATGGCGAGCTTGTCCTGCTGCTCCAACACAAGCTACCTTAAGAGCCGGTACGATGCGGGCAATGGGTGAAGTTCGTCAGGAGTACTGCATAAAAAAACGAGTGTGTTGTCGTGGCAGTTGGTGATCAAAGAAATAAAACAAAATAAAATCAATAAATAATAATGTCATAGACTTAAATTCATACCTTTGAAGTCATAATGCATTGCAAGTGTTATTAGGGAATGTTGTGCTGTGTTTTCAAGCGCTTCAATGTGCTGCTCTGCAAGGTTTGGAGACAGCGGGTGCGTTCACGGAGATCATGAGCAGCCGGAGATCAAGAGCAGCCGCCGCAGGGGAGGGATACCATGGTAAATAGGTTACCTATTTACCATGGTATCTCTCCCCTGGGTGCGTTGTGTTTTCGTGAGCAATAATGCAGGAAAGCAGCGGGCGGGATGGCGAGCTTGTCCTGCTGCTCCAACACAAGCTACCTTAAGAGCCGGTTCGATGCGGGCAATGGGTGAAGTTCGTCAGGAGTACTGCATAAAAAAACGAGTGTGTTGTCGTGGCAGTTGGTGATCAAAGAAATAAAACAAAATAAAATCAATAAATAATAATGTCATAGACTTAAAGTCATACCTTTGAAGTCATAATGCATTGCAAGTGTTATTAGGGAATGTTGTGCTGTGTTTTCAAGCGCTTCAATGTGCTGCTCTGCAAGGTTTGGAGACAGCGGGTGCGTTCACGGAGATCATGAGCAGCCGGAGATCAAGAGCAGCCGCCGCAGGGGAGGGATACAATGGTAAATAGGTTACCTTAAATAGGTTACCTATTTATAGGGAATGTTGTGCTGTGTTTTCAAGCGCTTCAATGTGCTGCTCTGCAAGGTTTGGAGACAGCGGGTGCGTTCACGGAGATCATGAGCAGCCGGAGATCAAGAGCAGCCGCCGCAGGGGAGGGATACCATGGTAAATAGGTTACCTATTTACCATGGTATCTCTCCCCTGGGTGCGTTGTGTTTTCGTGAGCAATAATGCAGGAAAGCAGCGGGCGGGATGGCGAGCTTGTCCTGCTGCTCCAACACAAGCTACCTTAAGAGCCGGTTCGATGCGGGCAATGGGTGAAGTTCGTCAGGAGTACTGCATAAAAAAACGAGTGTGTTGTCGTGGCAGTTGGTGATCAAAGAAATAAAACAAAATAAAATCAATAAATAATAATGTCATAGACTTAAAGTCATACCTTTGAAGTCATAATGCATTGCAAGTGTTATTAGGGAATGTTGTGCTGTGTTTTCAAGCGCTTCAATGTGCTGCTCTGCAAGGTTTGGAGACAGCGGGTGCGTTCACGGAGATCATGAGCAGCCGGAGATCAAGAGCAGCCGCCGCAGGGGAGGGATACAATGGTAAATAGGTTACCTTAAATAGGTTACCTATTTATAGGGAATGTTGTGCTGTGTTTTCAAGCGCTTCAATGTGCTGCTCTGCAAGGTTTGGAGACAGCGGGTGCGTTCACGGAGATCATGAGCAGCCGGAGATCAAGAGCAGCCGCCGCAGGGGAGGGATACCATGGTAAATAGGTTACCTATTTACCATGGTATCTCTCCCCTGGGTGCGTTGTGTTTTCGTGAGCAATAATGCAGGAAAGCAGCGGGCGGGATGGCGAGCTTGTCCTGCTGCTCCAACACAAGCTACCTTAAGAGCCGGTACGATGCGGGCAATGGGTGAAGTTCGTCAGGAGTACTGCATAAAAAAACGAGTGTGTTGTCGTGGCAGTTGGTGATCAAAGAAATAAAACAAAATAAAATCAATAAATAATAATGTCATAGACTTAAAGTCATACCTTTGAAGTCATAATGCATTGCAAGTGTTATTAGGGAATGTTGTGCTGTGTTTTCAAGCGCTTCAATGTGCTGCTCTGCAAGGTTTTTAGACAGCGGGTGCGTTCACGGAGATCATGAGCAGCCGGAGATCAAGAGCACCCGCCGCAGGGGAGGGATACCATGGTAAATAGGTTACCTATTTACCATGGTATCTATTTACCATGGTATCTCTCCCCTGGGTGCGTTGTGTTTTCGTGAGCAATAATGCAGGAAAGCAGCGGGCGGGATGGCGAGCTTGTCCTGCTGCTCCAACACAAGCTACCTTAAGAGCCGGTACGATGCGGGCAATGGGTGAAGTTCGTCAGGAGTACTGCATAAAAAAAACGAGTGTGTTGTCGTGGCAGTTGGTGATCAAAGAAATAAAACAAAATAAAATCAATAAATAATAATGTCATAGACTTAAAGTCATACCTTTGAAGTCATAATGCATTGCAAGTGTTATTAGGGAATGTTGTGCTGTGTTTTCAAGCGCTTCAATGTGCTGCTCTGCAAGGTTTGGAGACAGCGGGTGCGTTCACGGAGATCATGAGCAGCCGGAGATCAAGAGCAGCCGCCGCAGGGGAGGGATACCATGGTAAATAGGTTACCTATTTACCATGGTATCTCTCCCCTGGGTGCGTTGTGTTTTCGTGTTCAATAATGCAGGAAAGCAGCGGGCGGGATGGCGAGCTTGTCCTGCTGCTCCAACACAAGCTACCTTAAGAGCCGGTACGATGCGGGCAATGGGTGAAGTTCGTCAGGAGTACTGCATAAAAAAACGAGTGTGTTGTCGTGGCAGTTGGTGATCAAAGAAATAAAACAAAATAAAATCAATAAATAAATAATAATGTCATAGACTTAAAGTCATACCTTTGAAGTCATAATGCATTGCAAGTGTTATTAGGGAATGTTGTGCTGTGTTTTCAAGCGCTTCAATGTGCTGCTCTGCAAGGTTTGGAGACAGCGGGTGCGTTCACGGAGATCATGAGCAGCCGGAGATCAAGAGCAGCCGCCGCAGGGGAGGGATACCATGGTAAATAGGTTACCTATCTCCGTGAACGCAGATTACCTAATAGGTTACCTATTTACCATGGTATCTCTCCCCTGGGTGCGTTGTGTTTTCGTGAGCAATAATGCAGGAAAGCAGCGGGCGGGATGGCGAGCTTGTCCTGCTGCTCCAACACAAGCTACCTTAAGAGCCGGTACGATGCGGGCAATGGGTGAAGTTCGTCAGGAGTACTGCATAAAAAAACGAGTGTGTTGTCGTGGCAGTTGGTGATCAAAGAAATAAAACAAAATAAAATCAATAAATAATAATGTCATAGACTTAAAGTCATACCTTTGAAGTCATAATGCATTGCAAGTGTTATTAGGGAATGTTGTGCTGTGTTTTCAAGCGCTTCAATGTGCTGCTCTGCAAGGTTTGGATACAGCGGGTGCGTTCACGGAGATCATGAGCAGCCGGAGATCAAGAGCAGCCGCTGCAGGGGAGGGATACCATGGTAAATAGGTTACCTATTTACCATGGTATCTCTCCCCTGGGTGCGTTGTGTTTTCGTGAGCAATAATGCAGGAAAGCAGCGGGCGGGATGGCGAGCTTGTCCTGCTGCTCCAACACAAGCTACCTTAAGAGCCGGTACGATGCGGGCAATGGGTGAAGTTCGTCAGGAGTACTGCATAAAAAAAACGAGTGTGTTGTCGTGGCAGTTGGTGATCAAAGAAATAAAACAAAATAAAATCAATAAATAATAATGTCATAGACTTAAAGTCATACCTTTGAAGTCATAATGCATTGCAAGTGTTATTAGGGAATGTTGTGCTGTGTTTTCAAGCGCTTCAATGTGCTGCTCTGCAAGGTTTGGAGACAGCGGGTGCGTTCACGGAGATCATGAGCAGCCGGAGATCAAGAGCAGCCGCCGCAGGGGAGGGATACCATGGTAAATAGGTTACCTATTTACCATGGTATCTCTCCCCTGGGTGCGTTGTGTTTTGGTGAGCAATAATGCAGGAAAGCAGCGGGCGGGATGGCGAGCTTGTCCTGCTGCTCCAACACAAGCTACCTTAAGAGCCGGTACGATGCGGGCAATGGGTGAAGTTCGTCAGGAGTACTGCATAAAAAAACGAGTGTGTTGTCGTGGCAGTTGGTGATCAAAGAAATAAAACAAAATAAAATCAATAAATAATAATGTCATAGACTTAAAGTCATACCTTTGAAGTCATAATGCATTGCAAGTGTTATAAGGGAATGTTGTGCTGTGTTTTCAAGCGCTTCAATGTGCTGCTCTGCAAGGTTTGGAGACAGCGGGTGCGTTCACGGAGATCATGAGCAGCCGGAGATCAAGAGCAGCCGCCGCAGGGGAGGGATACCATGGTAAATAGGTTACCTATTTACCATGGTATCTCTCCCCTGGGTGCGTTGTGTTTTCGTGAGCAATAATGCAGGAAAGCAGCGGGCGGGATGGCGAGCTTGTCCTGCTGCTCCAACACAAGCTACCTTAAGAGCCGGTACGATGCGGGCAATGGGTGAAGTTCGTCAGGAGTACTGCATAAAAAAACGAGTGTGTTGTCGTGGCAGTTGGTGATCAAAGAAATAAAACAAAATAAAATCAATAAATAATAATGTCATAGACTTAAAGTCATACCTTTGAAGTCATAATGCATTGCAAGTGTTATTAGGGAATGTTGTGCTGTGTTTTCAAGCGCTTCAATGTGCTGCTCTGCAAGGTTTGGAGACAGCGGGTGCGTTCACGGAGATCATGAGCAGCCGGAGATCAAGAGCAGCCGCCGCAGGGGAGGCTACCTATTTACCATGGTATCTCTCCCCTGGGTGCGTTGTGTTTTCGTGAGCAATAATGCAGGAAAGCAGCGGGCGGGATGGCGAGCTTGTCCTGCTGCTCCAACACAAGCTACCTTAAGAGCCGGTACGATGCGGGCAATGGGTGAAGTTCGTCAGGAGTACTGCATAAAAAAACGAGTGTGTTGTCGTGGCAGTTGGTGATCAAAGAAATAAAACAAAATAAAATCAATAAATAATAATGTCATAGACTTAAAGTTATACCTTTGAAGTCATAATGCATTGCAAGTGTTATTAGGGAATGTGCTGTGTTTTCAAGCGCTTCAATGTGCTGCTCTGTAAGGTTTGGATACAGCGGGTGCGTTCACGGAGATCATGAGCAGCCGGAGATCAAGAGCAGCCGCCGCAGGGGAGGGATACCATGGTAAATAGGTTACCTATTTACCATGGTATCTCTCCCCTGGGTGCGTTGTGTTTTCGTGAGCAATAATGCAGGAAAGCAGCGGGCGGGATGGCGAGCTTGTCCTGCTGCTCCAACACAAGCTACCTTAAGAGCCGGTACGATGCGGGCAATGGGTGAAGTTCGTCAGGAGTACTGCATAAAAAAACGAGTGTGTTGTCGTGGCAGTTGGTGATCAAAGAAATAAAACAAAATAAAATCAATAAATAATAATGTCATAGACTTAAAGTCATACCTTTGAAGTCATAATGCATTGCAAGTGTTATTAGGGAATGTTGTGCTGTGTTTTCAAGCGCTTCAATGTGCTGCTCTGCAAGGTTTGGAGACAGCGGGTGCGTTCACGGAGATCATGAGCAGCCGGAGATCATGAGCAGCCGCCGCAGGGGAGGGATACCATGGTAAATAGGTTACCTATTTACCATGGTATCTCTCCCCTGGGTGCGTTGTGTTTACGTGAGCAATAATGCAGGAAAGCAGCGGGCGGGATGGTGAGCTTGTCCTGCTGCTCCAACACAAGCTACCTTAAGAGCCGGTACGATGCGGGCAATGGGTGAAGTTCGTCAGGAGTACTGCATAAAAAAACGAGTGTGTTGTCGTGGCAGTTGGTGATCAAAGAAATAAAACAAAATAAAATCAATAAATAATAATGTCATAGACTTAAAGTCATACCTTTGAAGTCATAATGCATTGCAAGTGTTATTAGGGAATGTTGTGCTGTGTTTTCAAGCGCTTCAATGTGCTGCTCTGCAAGGTTTGGAGACAGCGGGTGCGTTCACGGAGATCATGAGCAGCCGGAGATCAAGAGCAGCCGCCGCAGGGGAGGGATACCATGGTAAATAGGTTACCTATCTCCGTGAACGCAGATTACCTAATAGGTTACCTATTTACCATGGTATCTCTCCCCTGGGTGCGTTGTGTTTTCGTGAGCAATAATGCAGGAAAGCAGCGGGCGGGATGGCGAGCTTGTCCTGCTGCTCCAACACAAGCTACCTTAAGAGCCGGTACGATGCGGGCAATGGGTGAAGTTCGTCAGGAGTACTGCATAAAAAAACGAGTGTGTTGTCGTGGCAGTTGGTGATCAAAGAAATAAAACAAAATAAAATCAATAAATAATAATGTCATAGACTTAAAGTCATACCTTTGAAGTCATAATGCATTGCAAGTGTTATTAGGGAATGTTGTGCTGTGTTTTCAAGCGCTTCAATGTGCTGCTCTGCAAGGTTTGGAGACAGCGGGTGCGTTCACGGAGATCATGAGCAGCCGGAGATCAAGAGCAGACGCCGCAGGGGAGGGATACCATGGTAAATAGGTTACCTATTTACCATGGTATCTCTCCCCTGGGTGCGTTGTGTTTTCGTGAGCAATAATGCAGGAAAGCAGCGGGCGGGATGGCGAGCTTGTCCTGCTGCTCCAACACAAGCTACCTTAAGAGCCGGTACGATGCGGGCAATGGGTGAAGTTCGTCAGGAGTACTGCATAAAAAAAACGAGTGTGTTGTCGTGGCAGTTGGTGATCAAAGAAATAAAACAAAATAAAATCAATAAATAATAATGTCATAGACTTAAAGTCATACCTTTGAAGTCATAATGCATTGCAAGTGTTATTAGCGAATGTTGTGCTGTGTTTTCAAGCGCTTCAATGTGCTGCTCTGCAAGGTTTGGAGACAGCGGGTGCGTTCACGGAGATCATGAGCAGCCGGAGATCAAGAGCAGCCGCCGCAGGGGAGGGATACCATGGTAAATAGGTTACCTATTTACCTCCCCTGGGTGCGTTGTGTTTTCGTGAGCAATAATGCAGGAAAGCAGCGGGCGGGATGGCGAGCTTGTCCTGCTGCTCCAACACAAGCTACCTTAAGAGCCGGTACGATGCGGGCAATGGGTGAAATTCGTCAGGAGTACTGCATAAAAAAAACGAGTGTGTTGTCGTGGCAGTTGGTGATCAAAGAAATAAAACAAAATAAAATCAATAAATAATAATGTCATAGACTTAAAGTCATACCTTTGAAGTCACAATGCATTGCAAGTGTTATTAGGGAATGTTGTGCTGTGTTTTCAAGCGCTTCAATGTGCTGCTCTGCAAGGTTTGGAGACAGCGGGTGCGTTCACGGAGATCATGAGCAGCCGGAGATCAAGAGCAGCCGCCGCAGGGGAGGGATTACCATGGTAAATAGGTTACCTATTTACCATGGTATCTCTCCCCTGGGTGCGTTGTGTTTTCGTGAGCAATAATGCAGGAAAGCAGCGGGCGGGATGGCGAGCTTGTCCTGCTGCTCCAACACAAGCTACCTTAAGAGCCGGTACGATGCGGGCAATGGGTGAAGTTCGTCAGGAGTACTGCATAAAAAAACGAGTGTGTTGTCGTGGCAGTTGGTGATCAAAGAAATAAAACAAAATAAAATCAATAAATAATAATGTCATAGACTTAAAGTCATACCTTTGAAGTCATAATGCATTGCAAGTGTTATTAGGGAATGTTGTGTTGTGTTTTCAAGCGCTTCAATGTGCTGCTCTGCAAGGTTTGGAGACAGCGGGTGCGTTCACGGAGATCAAGAGCAGCCGGAGATCAAGAGCAGCCGCCGCAGGGGAGGGATACCATGGTAAATAGGTTACCTATTTACCATGGTATCTCTCCCCTGGGTGCGTTGTGTTTTCGTGAGCAATAATGCAGGAAAGCAGCGGGCGGGATGGCGAGCTTGTCCTGCTGCTCCAACACAAGCTACCTTAAGAGCCGGTACGATGCGGGCAATGGGTGAAGTTCGTCAGGAGTACTGCATAAAAAAACGAGTGTGTTGTCGTGGCAGTTGGTGATCAAAGAAATAAAACAAAATAAAATCAATAAATAATAATGTCATAGACTTAAAGTCTTACCTTTGAAGTCATTATGCATTGCAAGTGTTATTAGGGAATGTTGTGCTGTGTTTTCAAGCGCTTCAATGTGCTGCTCTGCAAGGTTTGGAGACAGCGGGTGCGTTCACGGAGATCATGAGCAGCCGGAGATCAAGAGCAGCCGCCGCAGGGGAGGGATACCATGGTAAATAGGTTACCTATTTACCATGGTATCTCTCCCCAGGGTGCGTTGTGTTTTCGTGAGCAATAATGCAGGAAAGCAGCGGGCGGGATGGCGAGCTTGTCCTGCTGCTCCAACACAATCTACCTTAAGAGCCGGTACGATGCGGGCAATGGGTGAAGTTCGTCAGGAGTACTGCATAAAAAAAAACGAGTGTGTTGTCGTGGCAGTTGGTGATCAAAGAAATAAAACAAAATAAAATCAATAAATAATAATGTCGTAGACTTAAAGTCATACCTTTGAAGTCATAATGCATTGCAAGTGTTATTAGGGAATGTTGTGCTGTGTTTTCAAGCGCTTCAATGTGCTGCTCTGCAAGGTTTGGAGACAGCGGGTGCGTTCACGGAGATCAAGAGCAGCCGGAGATCAAGAGCAGCCGCCGCAGGGGAGGGATACCATGGTAAATAGGTTACCTATTTACCATGGTATCTCTCCCCTGGTTGCGTTGTGTTTTCGTGAGCAATAATGCAGGAAAGCAGCGGGCGGGATGGCGAGCTTGTCCTGCTGCTCCAACACAAGCTACCTTAAGAGCCGGTACGATGCGGGCAATGGGTGAAGTTCGTCAGGAGTACTGCATAAAAAAAACGAGTGTGTTGTCGTGGCAGTTGGTGATCAAAGAAATAAAACAAAATAAAATCAATAAATAATAATGTCATAGACTTAAAGTCATACCTTTGAAGTCATAATGCATTGCAAGTGTTATTAGGGAATGTTGTGCTGTGTTTTCAAGCGCTTCAATGTGCTGCTCTGCAAGGTTTGGAGACAGCGGGTGCGTTCACGGAGATCATGAGCAGCCGGAGATCAAGAGCAGCCGCCGCAGGGGAGGGATACCATGGTAAATAGGTTACCTATTTACCATGGTATCTCTCCCCTGGGTGCGTTGTGTTTTCGTGAGCAATAATGCAGGAAAGCAGCGGGCGGGATGGCGAGCTTGTCCTGCTGCTCCAACACAAGCTACCTTAAGAGCCGGTACGATGCGGGCAATGGGTGAAGTTCGTCAGGAGTACTGCATAAAAAAACGAGTGTGTTGTCGTGGCAGTTGGTGATCAAAGAAATAAAACAAAATAAAATCAATAAATAATAATGTCATAGACTTAAAGTCATACCTTTGAAGTCATAATGCATTGCAAGTGTTATTAGGGAATGTTGTGCTGTGTTTTCAAGCGCTTCAATGTGCTGCTCTGCAAGGTTTGGAGACAGCGGGTGCGTTCACGGAGATCATGAGCAGCCGGAGATCAAGAGCAGCCGCCGCAGGGGAGGCTACCTATTTACCATGGTATCTCTCCCCTGGGTGCGTTGTGTTTTCGTGAGCAATAATGCAGGAAAGCAGCGGGCGGGATGGCGAGCTTGTCCTGCTGCTCCAACACAAGCTACCTTAGAGCCGGTAAGATGCAGGCAATGGGTGAAGTTCGTCAGGAGTACTGCATAAAAAAAACGAGTGTGTTGTCGTGGCAGTTGGTGATCAAAGAAATAAAACAAAATAAAATCAATAAATAATAATGTCATAGACTTAAAGTCATACCTTTGAAGTCATAATGCATTGCAAGTGTTATTAGGGAATGTTGTGCTGTGTTTTCAAGCGCTTCAATGTGCTGCTCTGCAAGGTTTGGAGACAGCGGGTGCGTTCACGGAGATCATGAGCAGCCGGAGATCAAGAGCAGCCGCCGCAGGGGAGGGATACCATGGTAAATAGGTTACCTATTTACCATGGTATCTCTCCCCTGGGTGCGTTGTGTTTTCGTGAGCAATAATGCAGGAAAGAAGCGGGCGGGATGGCGAGCTTGTCCTGCTGCTCCAACACAAGCTACCTTAAGAGCCGGTACGATGCGGGCAATGGGTGAAGTTCGTCAGGAGTACTGCATAAAAAAAACGAGTGTGTTGTCGTGGCAGTTGGTGATCAAAGAAATAAAACAAAATAAAATCAATAAATAATAATGTCATAGACTTAAAGTCATACCTTTGAAGTCATAATGCATTGCAAGTGTTATTAGGGAATGTTGTGCTGTGTTTTCAAGTGCTTCAATGTGCTGCTCTGCAAGGTTTGGAGACAGCGGGTGCGTTCACAGAGATCATGAGCAGCCGGAGATCAAGAGCAGCCGCCGCAGGGGAAGGATACCATGGTAAATAGGTTACCTATTTACTATGGTATCTCTCTACTGGGTGCGTTGTGTTTTCGTGAGCAATAATGCAGGAAAGCAGCGGGCGGGATGGCGAGCTTGTCCTGCTGCTCCAACACAAGCTACCTTAAGAGCCGGTACGATGCGGGCAATGGGTGAAGTTCGTCAGGAGTACTGCATAAAAAAAACGAGTGTGTTGTCGTGGCAGTTGGTGATCAAAGAAATAAAACAAAATAAAATCAATAAATAATAATGTCATAGACTTAAAGTCATACCTTTGAAGTCATAATGCATTGCAAGTGTTATTAGGGAATGTTGTGCTGTGTTTTCAAGCGCTTCAATGTGCTGCTCTGCAAGGTTTGGAGACAGCAGGTGCGTTCACGGAGATCATGAGCAGCCGGAGATCAAGAGCAGCCGCCGCAGGGGAGGGATACCATGGTAAATAGGTTACCTATTTACCTCCCCTGGGTGCGTTGTGTTTTCGTGAGCAATAATACAGGAAAGCAGCGGGCGGGATGGCGAGCTTGTCCTGCTGCTCCAACACAAGCTACCTTAAGAGCCGGTACGATGCGGGCAATGGGTGAAGTTCGTCAGGAGTACTGCATAAAAAAACGAGTGTGTTGTCGTGGCAGTTGGTGATCAAAGAAATAAAACAAAATAAAATCAATAAATAATAATGTCATAGACTTAAAGTCATACCTTTGAAGTCATAATGCATTGCAAGTGTTATTAGGGAATGTTGTGCTGTGTTTTCAAGCGCTTCAATGTGCTGCTCTGCAAGGTTTGGAGACAGCGGGTGCGTTCACGGAGATCATGAGCAGCCGGAGATCATGAGCAGCCGCCGCAGGGGAGGGATACCATGGTAAATAGGTTACCTATTTACCATGATATCTCTCCCCTGGGTGCGTTGTGTTTTCGTGAGCAATAATGCAGGAAAGCAGCGGGCGGGATGGCGAGCTTGTCCTGCTGCTCCAACACAAGCTACCTTAAGAGCCGGTACGATGCGGGCAATGGGTGAAGTTCGTCAGGAGTACTGCATAAAAAAACGAGTGTGTTGTCGTGGCAGTTGGTGATCAAAGAAATAAAACAAAATGAAATCAATAAATAATAATGTCATAGACTTAAAGTCATACCTTTGAAGTCATAATGCATTGCAAGTGTTATTAGGGAATGTTGTGCTGTGTTTTCAAGCGCTTCAATGTGCTGCTCTGCAAGGTTTGGAGACAGCGGGTGCGTTCACGGAGATCATGAGCAGCCGGAGATCAAGAGCAGATGCCGCAGGGGAGGGATACCATGGTAAATAGGTTACCTATTTACCATGGTATCTCTCCCCTGTGTGCGTTGTGTTTTCGTGAGCAATAATGCAGGAAAGCAGCGGGCGGGATGGCGAGCTTGTCCTGCTGCTCCAACACAAGCTACCTTAAGAGCCGGTACGATGCGGGCAATGGGTGAAGTTCGTCAGGAGTACTGCATAAAAAAAACGAGTGTGTTGTCGTGGCAGTTGGTGATCAAAGAAATAAAACAAAATAAAATCAATAAATAATAATGTCATAGACTTAAAGTCATACCTTTGAAGTCATAATGCATTGCAAGTGTTATTAGGGAATGTTGTGCTGTGTTTTCAAGTGCTTCAATGTGCTGCTCTGCAAGGTTTGGAGACAGCGGGTGCGTTCACGGAGATCATGAGCAGCCGGAGATCAAGAGCAGCCGCCGCAGGGGAGGGATACCATGGTAAATAGGTTACCTATTTACCATGGTATCTCTCCCCTGGGTGCGTTGTGTTTTCGTGAGCAATAATGCAGGAAAGCAGCGGGCGGGATGGCGAGCTTGTCCTGCTGCTCCAACACAAGCTACCTTAAGAGCCGGTACGATGCGGGCAATGGGTGAAGTTCGTCAGGAGTACTGCATAAAAAAAACGAGTGTGTTGTCGTGGCAGTTGGTGATCAAAGAAATAAAACAAAATAAAATCAATAAATAATAATGTCATAGACTTAAAGTCATACCTTTGAAGTCATAATGCATTGCAAGTGTTATTAGGGAATGTTGTGCTGTGTTTTCAAGCGCTTCAATGTGCTGCTCTGCAAGGTTTGGAGACAGCGGGTGCGTTCACGGAGATCATGAGCAGCCGGAGATCAAGAGCAGCCGCCGCAGGGGAGGGATACCATGGTAAATAGGTTACCTATTTACCATGGTATCTCTCCCCTGGGTGCGTTGTGTTTTCGTGAGCAATAATGCAGGAAAGCAGCGGGCGGGATGGCGAGCTTGTCCTGCTGCTCCAACACAAGCTACCTTAAGAGCCGGTACGATGCGGGCAATGGGTGAAGTTCGTCAGGAGTACTGCATAAAAAAACGAGTGTGTTGTCGTGGCAGTTGGTGATCAAAGAAATAAAACAAAATAAAATCAATAAATAATAATGTCATAGACTTAAAGTCATACCTTTGAAGTCATAATGCATTGCAAGTGTTATTAGGGAATGTTGTGCTGTGTATTCAAGCGCTTCAATGTGCTGCTCTGCAAGGTTTGGAGACAGCGGGTGCGTTCACGGAGATCATGAGCAGCCGGAGATCAAGAGCAGCCGCCGCAGGGGAGGGATACCATGGTAAATAGGTTACCTATTTACCATGGTATCTCTCCCCTGGGTGCGTTGTGTTTTCGTGAGCAATAATGCAGGAAAGCAGCGGGCGGGATGGCGAGCTTGTCCTGCTGCTCCAACACAAGCTACCTTAAGAGCCGGTACGATGCGGGCAATGGGTGAAGTTCGTCAGGAGTACTGCATAAAAAAACGAGTGTGTTGTCGTGGCAGTTGGTGATCAAAGAAATAAAACAAAATAAAATCAATAAATAATAATGTCATAGACTTAAAGTCATACCTTTGAAGTCATAATGCATTGCAAGTGTTATTAGGGAATGTTGTGCTGTGTATTCAAGCGCTTCAATGTGCTGCTCTGCAAGGTTTGGAGACAGCGGGTGCGTTCACGGAGATCATGAGCAGCCGGAGATCAAGAGCAGCCGCCGCAGGGGAGGGATACCATGGTAAATAGGTTACCTATTTACCTCCCCTGGGTGCGTTGTGTTTTCGTGAGCAATAATGCAGGAAAGCAGTGGGCGGGATGGCGAGCTTGTCCTGCTGCTCCAACACAAGCTACCTTAAGAGCCGGTACGATGCGGGCAATGGGTGAAATTCGTCAGGAGTACTGCATAAAAAAAACGAGTGTGTTGTCGTGGCAGTTGGTGATCAAAGAAATAAAACAAAATAAAATCAATAAATAATAATGTCATAGACTTAAAGTCATACCTTTGACGTCATAATGCATTGCAAGTGTTATTAGGGAATGTTGTGCTGTGTTTTCAAGCGCTTCAATGTGCTGCTCTGCAAGGTTTGGAGACAGCGGGTGCGTTCACAGAGATCATGAGCAGCCGCCGCAGGGGAAGGATACCATGGTAAATAGGTTACCTATTTACTATGGTATCTCTCTACTGTGTGCGTTGTGTTTTCGTGAGCAATAATGCAGGAAAGCAGCGGGCGGGATGGCGAGCTTGTCCTGCTGCTCCAACACAAGCTACCTTAAGAGCCGGTACGATGCGGGCAATGGGTGAAGTTCGTCAGGAGTACTGCATAAAAAAACGAGTGTGTTGTCGTGGCAGTTGGTGATCAAAGAAATAAAACAAAATAAAATCAATAAATAATAATGTCATAGACTTAAAGTCATACCTTTGAAGTCATAATGCATTGCAAGTGTTATTAGGGAATGTTGTGCTGTGTTTTCAAGCGCTTCAATGTGCTGCTCTGCAAGGTTTGGAGACAGCGGGTGCGTTCACGGAGATCATGAGCAGCCGGAGATCAAGAGCAGCCGCCGCAGGGGAGGGATACCATGGTAAATAGGTTACCTATCTCCGTGAACGTAGATTACCTAATAGGTTACCTATTTACCATGGTATCTCTCCCCTGGGTGCGTTGTGTTTTCGTGAGCAATAATGCAGGAAAGCAGCGGGCGGGATGGCGAGCTTGTCCTGCTGCTCCAACACAAGCTACCTTAAGAGCCGGTACGATGCGGGCAATGGGTGAAATTTGTCAGGAGTACTGCATAAAAAAACGAGTGTGTTGTCGTGGCAGTTGGTGATCAAAGAAATAAAACAAAATAAAATCAATAAATAATAATGTCATAGACTTAAAGTCATACCTTTGAAGTCATAATGCATTGCAAGTGTTATTAGGGAATGTTGTGCTGTGTTTTCAAGCGCTTCAATGTGCTGCTCTGCAAGGTTTGGAGACAGCGGGTGCGTTCACGGAGATCATGAGCAGCCGGAGATCAAGAGCAGCCGCCGCAGGGGAGGGATACCATGGTAAATAGGTTACCTATCTCCGTGAACGCAGATTACCTAATAGGTTACCTATTTACCATGGTATCTCTCCCCTGGGTGCGTTGTGTTTTCGTGAGCAATAATGCAGGAAAGCAGCGGGCGGGATGGCGAGCTTGTCCTGCTGCTCCAACACAAGCTACCTTAAGAGCCGGTACGATGCGGGCAATGGGTGAAATTCGTCAGGAGTACTGCATAAAAAAACGAGTGTGTTGTCGTGGCAGTTGGTGATCAAAGAAATAAAACAAAATAAAATCAATAAATAATAATGTCATAGACTTAAAGTCATACCTTTGAAGTCATAATGCATTGCAAGTGTTATTAGGGAATGTTGTGCTGTGTTTTCAAGCGCTTCAATGTGCTGCTCTGCAAGGTTTGGAGACAGCGGGTGCGTTCACGGAGATCATGAGCAGCCGGAGATCAAGAGCAGCCGCCGCAGGGGAGGGATACCATGGTAAATAGGTTACCTATTTACCATGGTATCTCTCCCCTGGGTGCGTTGTGTTTTCGTGAGCAATAATGCAGGAAAGCAGCGGGCGGGATGGCGAGCTTGTCCTGCTGCTCCAACACAAGCTACCTTAAGAGCCGGTACGATGCGGGCAATGGGTGAAGTTCGTCAGGAGTACTGCATAAAAAAACGAGTGTGTTGTCGTGGCAGTTGGTGATCAAAGAAATAAAACAAAATAAAATCAATAAATAATAATGTCATAGACTTAAAGTCATACCTTTGAAGTCATAATGCATTGCAAGTGTTATTAGGGAATGTTGTGCTGTGTTTTCAAGCGCTTCAATGTGCTGCTCTGCAAGGTTTGGAGACAGCGGGTGCGTTCACGGAGATCAAGAGCAGCCGGAGATCAAGAGCAGCCGCCGCAGGGGAGGGATACCATGGTAAATAGGTTACCTATTTACCATGGTATCTCTCCCCTGGGTGCGTTGTGTTTTCGTGAGCAATAATGCAGGAAAGCAGCGGGCGGATGGCGAGCTTGTCCTGCTGCTCCAACACAAGCTACCTTAAGAGCCGGTACGATGCGGGCAATGGGTGAAGTTCGTCAGGAGTACTGCATAAAAAAACGAGTGTGTTGTCGTGGCAGTTGGTGATCAAAGAAATAAAACAAAATAAAATCAATAAATAATAATGTCATAGACTTAAAGTCATACCTTTGAAGTCAAAATGCATTGCAAGTGTTATTAGGGAATGTTGTGCTGTGTTTTCAAGCGCTTCAATGTGCTGCTCTGCAAGGTTTGGAGACAGCGGGTGCGTTCACGGAGATCATGAGCAGCCGGAGATCAAGAGCAGCCGCCGCAGGGGAGGGATACCATGGTAAATAGGTTACCTATTTACCATGGTATCTCTCCCTGGGTGCGTTGTGTTTTCGTGAGCAATAATGCAGGAAAGCAGCGGGCGGGATGGCGAGCTTGTCCTGCTTCTCCAACACAAGCTACCTTAAGAGCCGGTACGATGCGGGCAATGGGTGAAGTTCGTCAGGAGTACTGCATAAAAAACGAGTGTGTTGTCGTGGCAGTTGGTGATCAAAGAAATAAAACAAAATAAATCAATAAATAATAATGTCATAGACTTAAAGTCATACCTTTGAAGTCATAATGCATATTGCAAGTGTTATTAGGGAATGTTGTGCTGTGTTTTCAAGCGCTTCATGTGCTGCTCTGCAAGGTTTGGAGACAGCGGGTGCGTTCACGGAGATCATGAGCAGCCGGAGATCAAGAGCAGCCGCCGCAGGGGAGGGATACCATGGTAAATAGGTTACCTATTTACCATGGTATCTCTCCCCTGGGTGCGTTGTGTTTTCGTGAGCAATAATGCAGGAAAGCAGCGGGCGGGATGGCGAGCTTGTCCTGCTGCTCCAACACAAGCTACCTTAAGAGCCGGTACGATGCGGGCAATGGGTGAAGTTCTTCAGGAGTACTGCATAAAAAAACGAGTGTGTTGTCGTGGCAGTTGGTGATCAAAGAAATAAAACAAAATAAAATCAATAAATAATAATGTCATAGACTTAAAGTCATACCTTTGAAGTCATAATGCATTGCAAGTGTTATTAGGGAATGTTGTGCTGTGTTTTCAAGCGCTTCAATGTGCTGCTCTGCAAGGTTTGGAGACAGCGGGTGCGTTCACGGAGATCATGAGCAGCCGGAGATCAAGAGCAGCCGCCGCAGGGGAGGGATACCATGGTAAATAGGTTACCTATTTACCATGGTATCTCTCCCCTGGCTGCGTTGTGTTTTCGTGAGCAATAATGCAGGAAAGCAGCGGGCGGGATGGCGAGCTTGTCCTGCTTCTCCAACACAAGCTACCTTAAGAGCCGGTACGATGCGGGCAATGGGTGAAGTTCGTCAGGAGTACTGCATAGAAAACGAGTGTGTTGTCGTGGCAGTTGGTGATCAAAGAAATAAAACAAAATAAAATCAATAAATAATAATGTCATAGACTTAAAGTCATACCTTTGAAGTCATAATGCATTGCAAGTGTTATTAGGGAATGTTGTGCTGTGTTTTCAAGCGCTTCAATGTGCTGCTCTGCAAGGTTTGGAGACAGCGGGTGCGTTCACGGAGATCAAGAGCAGCGGAGATCAAGAGCAGCCGCCGCAGGGGAGGGATACCATGGTAAATAGGTTACCTATTTACCATGGTATCTCTCCCCTGGGTGCGTTGTGTTTTCGTGAGCAATAATGCAGGAAAGCAGCGGGCGGGATGGCGAGCTTGTCCTGCTGCTCCAACACAAGCTACCTTAAGAGCCGGTATGATGCGGGCAATGGGTGAAGTTCGTCAGGAGTACTGCATAAAAAAACGAGTGTGTTGTCGTGGCAGTTGGTGATCAAAGAAATAAAACAAAATAAAATCAATAAAAATAATGTCATAGACTTAAAGTCATACCTTTGAAGTCATAATGCATTGCAAGTGTTATAGGGAATGTTGTGCTGTGTTTTCAAGCGCTTCAATGTGCTGCTCTGCAAGGTTTGGAGACAGCGGGTGCGTTCACGGAGATCATGAGCAGCCGGAGATCAAGAGCAGCCGCCGCAGGGGAGGGATACCATGGTAAATAGGTTACCTATTTACCATGGTATCTCTCCCCTGGGTGCGTTGTGTTTTCGTGAGCAATAATGCAGGAAAGCAGCGGGCGGGATGGCGAGCTTGTCCTGCTGCTCCAACACAAGCTACCTTAAGAGCCGGTACGATGCGGGCAATGGGTGAAGTTCTTCAGGAGTACTGCATAAAAAAACGAGTGTGTTGTCGTGGCAGTTGGTGATCAAAGAAATAAAACAAAATAAAATCAATAAATAATAATGTCATAGACTTAAAGTCATACCTTTGAAGTCATAATGCATTGCAAGTGTTATTAGGGAATGTTGTGCTGTGTTTTCAAGCGCTTCAATGTGATGCTCTGCAAGGTTTGGAGACAGCGGGTGCGTTCACGGAGATCATGAGCAGCCGGAGATCAAGAGCAGCCGCCGCAGGGGAGGGATACCATGGTAAATAGGTTACCTATTTACCATGGTATCTCTCCCCTGGGTGCGTTGTGTTTTCGTGAGCAATAATGCAGGAAAGCAGCGGGCGGGATGGCGAACTTGTCCTGCTGCTCCAACACAAGCTACCTGAAGAGCCGGTCGATGCGGGCAATGGGTGAAGTTCGTCAGGAGTACTGCATAAAAAAACGAGTGTGTTGTCGTGGCAGTTGGTGATCAAAGAAATAAAACAAATAAAATCAATAAATAATAATGTCATAGACTTAAAGTCATACCTTTGAAGTCATAATGCATTGCAAGTGTTATTAGGGAATGTTGTGCTGTGTTTTCAAGCGCTTCAATGTGCTGCTCTGCAAGGTTTGGAGACAGCGGGTGCGTTCACGGAGATCATGAGCAGCCGGAGATCAAGAGCAGCCGCCGCAGGGGAGGGATACCATGGTAAATAGGTTACCTATTTACCATGGTATCTCTCCCCTGGGTGCGTTGTGTTTTGGTGAGCAATAATGCAGGAAAGCAGCGGGCGGGATGGCGAGCTTGTCCTGCTGCTTCCAACACAAGCTACCTTATAAGAGCCGGTACGATGCGGGCAATGGGTGAAGTTCGTCAGGAGTACTGCATAAAAAAACGAGTGTGTTGTCGTGGCAGTTGGTGATCAAAGAAATAAAACAAAATAAAATCAATAAATAATAATGTCATAGACTTAAAGTCATACCTTTGAAGTCATAATGCATTGCAAGTGTTATTAGGGAATGTTGTGCTGTGTTTTCAAGCGCTTCAATGTGCTGCTCTGCAAGGTTTGGAGACAGCGGGGTGCGTTCACGGAGATCATGAGCAGCCGGAGATCAAGAGCAGCCGCCGCAGGGGAGGGATACCATGGTAAATAGGTTACCTATTTACCATGGTATCTCTCCCTGGGTGCGTTGTGTTTTCGTGAGCAATAATGCAGGAAAGCAGCGGGCGGGATGGCGAGCTTGTCCTGCTGCTCCAACACAAGCTACCTTAAGAGCCGGTACGATGCGGGCAATGGGTGAAGTTCGTCAGGAGTACTGCATAAAAAAACGAGAATGTGTCGTGGCAGTTGGTGATCAAAGAAATAAAACAAAATAAAATCAATAAATAATAATGTCATAGACTTAAAGTCATACCTTTGAAGTCATAATGCATTGCAAGTGTTATTAGGGAATGTTGTGCTGTGTTTTCAAGCGCTTCAATGTGCTGCTCTGCAAGGTTTGGAGACAGCGGGTGCGTTCACGGAGATCAAGAGCAGCCGCAGATCAAGAGCAGCCGCCGCAGGGGAGGGATACCATGGTAAATAGGTTACCTATTTACCATGGTATCTCTCCCCTGGGTGTTTGGTGAGCAATAATGCAGGAAAGCAGCGGGCGGGATGGCGCGCTTGTCCTGCTGCTCCAACACAAGCTACCTTAAGAGCCGGTACGATGCGGGCAATGGGTGAAGTTCGTCAGGAGTACTGCATAAAAAAACGAGTGTGTTGTCGTGGCAGTTGGTGATCAAAGAAATAAAACAAAATAAAATCAATAAATAATAATGTCTAGACTTAAAGTCATACCTTTGAAGTCATAATGCATTGCAAGTGTTATTAGGGAATGTTGTGCTGTGTTTTCAAGCGCTTCAATGTGCTGCTCTGCAAGGTTTGGAGACAGCGGGTGCGTTCACGGAGATCAAGAGCAGCCGGAGATCAAGAGCAGCCGCCGCAGGGGAGGGATACCATGGTAAATAGGTTACCTATTTACCATGGTATCTCTCCCCTGGGTGCGTTGTGTTTTGGTGAGCAATAATGCAGGAAAGCAGCGGGCGGGATGGCGAGCTTGTCCTGCTGCTCCAACACAAGCTACCTTAAGAGCCGGTACGATGCGGGCAAATGGGTGAAGTTCGTCAGGAGTACTGCATAGAAAAAACGAGTGTGTTGTCGTGGCAGTTGGTGATCAAAGAAATAAAACAAAATAAAATCAATAAATAATAATGTCATAGACTTAAAGTCATACCTTTGAAGTCATAATGCATTGCAAGTGTTATTAGGGAATGTTGTGCTGTGTTTTCAAGCGCTTCAATGTGCTGCTCTGCAAGGTTTGGAGACAGCGGGTGCGTTCACGGAGATCATGAGCAGCCGGAGATCAAGAGCAGCCGCCGCAGGGGAGGGATACCATGGTAAATAGGTTACCTATTTACAATGGTATCTCTCCCCTGGGTGCGTTGTGTTTTCGTGAGCAAAAATGCAGGAAAGCAGCGGGCGGGATGGCGAGCTTGTCCTGCTGCTCCAACACAAGCTACCTTAAGAGCCGGTACGATGCGGGCAATGGGTGAATTTCGTCAGGAGTACTGCATAAAAAAACGAGTGTGTTGTCGTGGCAGTTGGTGATCAAAGAAATAAAACAAAATAAAATCAATAAATAATAATGTCATAGACTTAAAGTCATACCTTTGAAGTCATAATGCATTGCAAGTGTTATTAGGGAATGTTGTGCTGTGTTTTCAAGCGCTTCAATGTGCTGCTCTGCAAGGTTTGGAGACAGCGGGTGCGTTCACGGAGATCATGAGCAGCCGGAGATCAAGAGCAAGCCGCCGCAGGGGAGGATACCATGTAAATAGGTTACCTATTTACCATGGTATCTCTCCCCTGGGTGCGTTGTGTTTTGGTGAGCAATAATGCAGGAAAGCAGCGGGCGGGATGGCGAGCTTGTCCTGCTGCTCCAACACAAGCTACCTTAAGAGCCGGTACGATGCGGGCAATTGGTGAAGTTCGTCAGGAGTACTGCATAAAAAAACGAGTGTGTTGTCGTGGCAGTTGGTGATCAAAGAAATAAAACAAAATAAAATCAATAAATAATAATGTCATAGACTTAAAGTCATACCTTTGAAGTCATAATGCATTGCAAGTGTTATTAGGGAATGTTGTGCTGTGTTTTCAAGCGCTTCAATGTGCTGCTCTGCAAGGTTTGGAGACAGCGGGTGCGTTCACGGAGATCATGAGCAGCCGGAGATCAAGAGCAGCCGCCGCAGGGGAGGGATACCATGGTAAATAGGTTACCTATTTACCATGGTATCTCTCCCCTGGGTGCGTTGTGTTTTGGTGAGCAATAATGCAGGAAAGCAGTGGGCGGGATGGCGAGCTTGTCCTGCTGCTCCAACACAAGCTACCTTAAGAGCCGGTACGATGCGGGCAATGGGTGAAGTTCGTCAGGAGTACTGCATAAAAAAAACGAGAATGTTGTCGTGGCAGTTGGTGATCAAAGAAATAAAACAAAATAAAATCAATAAATAATAATGTCATAGACTTAAAGTCATACCTTTGTAAGTCATAATGCATTGCAAGTGTTATTAGGGAATGTTGTGCTGTGTTTTCAAGCGCTTCAATGTGCTGCTCTGCAAGGTTTGGAGACAGCGGGTGCGTTCACGGAGATCAAGAGCAGCCGCAGATCAAGAGCAGCCGCCGCAGGGGAGGGATACCATGGTAAATAGGTTACCTATTTACCATGGTATCTCTCCTGGGTGTTTGGTGAGCAATAATGCAGGAAAGCAGCGGGCGGGATGGCGCGCTTGTCCTGCTGCTCCAACACAAGCTACCTTAAGAGCCGGTACGATGCGGGCAATGGGTGAAGTTCGTCAGGAGTACTGCATAAAAAAACT